>NW_013666819.1:228854-254030 GCF_000517525.1 Limulus polyphemus
ACCCCTATTGCTGACACACATGTCTGGAATGTGACTTCTGGCAGGACTGAAGATGTCTGCATTAGGGTTTAGCTGCAGGGTCTGGAAGGGTCTTCCTTTTGTCTAGGGCTGATTAGGTTCATGGTTAATGTATCCTCCCTGTGTAAAAGACAGTAAATCGTCCTTTAATGTATTTAATTCACTTTGAAATTTGCTAATGTTTTCCATTTGTACTTCTTGCCACTGTTGTTGACTTTCCTGTAGTTGATGGAGACTTTCTTCCTGTTTCCTTTCTTGTTCCAGTTGCCACTGCTGTAATCTCTCTTCTTGTTTCTTTTCTCTCACTTCTTGTTCATCTTGTTTCTTTTCTCGTTTTTCTTGTTTCTTTTCTTTTCCTCCAACAGCTGCTGTAATCCCTCTTTTTGTTTCTTTTCTCGTTCTTCTTGTTTATTTTGGTGCTCTTGTATTGCTGCCATCAAATATGCTAAGCTGTAGTTTGATTTGCCGCTTCTCGTTTCCATTTTTTTTGTCCCTATCTCTGACACCAATTTGTTACGTCTCTGGTCATTGGTTAATTTTCCGTAGAAATTCTTTCCGAAAAACTTCAGAGATACAAGTCCTTTCTTAAATAAAACTAGTTTATTCTTTCTCAATACAAATTTGCAATACACTTAATTTCCACAGCCACTTTATCTTAAACACACACTATAAGTCACAACGATTCACGGACTTTCCTTACAGTCACTACCGCGCTTGACTCAATTGTCGTCTCTATCTCTGCCTGTCTGCAGTTCTATTAATTATCTCGCTTTATTTGCCTGCTTATATACTAAAATAGAGGGCGCGTAGAAAAGACTAGAGTTGCCAGGAAGAGACATGATCCTTCTAGAAACACCAGCGCGCATGCTTCCAGGATCGCGAGACTTCCGATGTCGTAATATTTTTGTTTTGCAGCATGCGTTATTTTACTACTACTGGTATTAGTAACCTCAGGTTTTCTTTTAGTTGTAGCGACCAACACAATGTTGTATTTGTAGTAAAGTATAATTTATTGACATGTGATGAAATTTAAAATAATATTAAAACCTAAAACATTTTATCGTTTTTTAAAATGGTAGTTTATAAAGTGTTTTCCAATTGCATCGTTCAAACATACAAAACTAGTATTTGTTCGAAGGTTACACTCATCTATATGGTTTTCTTGATTTTGACGTTTGTACCTCCATTTTTAATCGCATACAGAAGCCAAGGTAGGTTTAATCATGTTTAGTCCAAGAATTAACTTTAAAAGTTTGAAACAAAGGGTGAGATTAAGATTTTATGCTGTTAATATGAATCAATAAAAATTATCAGTTGTGTAAACAACTGTCAAATTGCAATTACTTAGTTACTAAAGTAAAATAAAGCTAGAAGTAGAATTTTGAATTTGAGTATCCTTGAACTTTGAACTGAAGTTTCAAGATGATATTGATATTCAATGGTCAATGATAGCTGAACAATAATTATAAAATATAATCGAAATGTATATTATGAGACTAACAACAACAACAAAAAGCAAAGAAAGTTGTCCATTGCCATTCGCTATCAATCATAGCGGAAAAAGGTCGTTATACTTTATAGCACCCAAAGACGTTGGTGATATTCCATCTATCACTTATAAGGTATAATCCAAACGTAAATGTTAAACAAGTTAGACATTACGGAAGATCAGATTAGGGATCAGGAGTCGAGAGTTTGACCCACGATGTCACAACTCCTACTGCCTTTTTGCTGTCAGCAGTCAGTTGTGGGAAGGCAGACATAGCATGTAATTTATAAATTATAAATAAAAACGTTTTCCTTTTTACCAAAGGTAGCAGACGGTATATAGGACAGTTTCTTATACTTATGACAAGTTATTCCTGTGTGGAGTGTTAAGAATCTAGAAGTAGAACTCTAAGAATAGGATTCAGAATTTGAGAAATATTTTGCATCAGTTAGGTCAATATTGCATATGTGAAGCTGTGATTATAAATTTAATAGTGTGATTTAGACTGGCCAATATTTTAAACAATACAGTAATAGAAGTTTAACTTTAAGTGATTAAAGTGACAATTGAGATTGGGTGCAACAGATTCAAAAAATATTTCTGACATTGACAATTATAGAAAAAAGGAATGAGACTTGCAGTGTAGATGTGAAAAGTATGCAAAGAAAATTTCTAGTGTCAATGGTTGGCCAGTTTCTACCTGTTAATGTTCATTAGAATATTTCTGAGTGTATCAGTTTAAAATTCTAAATTTGCTTTTGGGTATAAGCTGCAAATTGGAAGCATGGATTGGACTGGTAGAACTCTGTATTATGAAGCTGGGTTTAAATCTGTATGATACCACAAAATATCCACCATCTTTAAGTTGTGGGTGCATTATATGAGTGACAGTCAAGGAGATGTTGAGTGGTAGTGTGTTGTTGACTAGCTACTCTCCCTCTAGTTTGTCAGCTCAAAATTAGAGGTAGTTATGTGTAATATGCCTTTCGATGATGAGGAATTGACTTTGAAACTAATAATGGTTGGAAACGGCTTGAATGGGTAATGAAGTAAAGTTTATTATAAGTTAACATAACAGCAAATGTACAAATGTATATTAAAGTTTTTCTTCATTACCCATTCAAGCCATTTCCAACCATTATAATATCCCTTTGTATATCTTTGCATGAAATTTGTGAAATATACTAGACTCATTCACTTCAAAAACAAATCCCAGTCTGTAACTTGGGTTCTAATAAAAGTAAACTTAAATTCCTGTAATTATAAGTAATCAATAAATGCATCATAAACTTGTTGTAAGATACAAGTAAACATTCAAATGTTTTTTAAAAGAAATGTAAGCATATATGAAGTAATATTTTCTCTGCTTAATGCAGGATTCTGGAAGAAAACTGAAGTATATCAAGAACAACCAGATGTACATTTTAAACATCAACTGATCATTATACTAGAAAATAAAAGTCATGGAGAAACTCTAGTGTGGAGTACATTCTCTCAGCTTAACAATGTTGTTCAAAATAATCTTCGAATACCAGTTATAAAGGTTTGTCAGCAGAAACATCTCATCTTTATATAGCTTAAAAATTTGTAGAAAACATGTTTATGGCTATGAGATAACTATAAAAGATAAGGAGGTAGATGATGTAGGGATTACAAGGGTTGAGGTGTCTCTATAAAACTTTCTTAATCTCTTGTGTCAAAAAAAAATACACATTAATTTGAAAAGATATTAAGGTAAAAAGAAAGGCCTTAATGAGCTTATGGTAATGTTATGTTCTTTCCCTCTATTTAATGTTGTGTCTTGCCACATCTATTTTAATAATAAAATTTATTGGCCAGACATTTATACTGTATGGGCCGAGAGGCTATATTAGAACTGATTTGAATCTGACAAGAAGGGTTTTCAACTGACAGGCATTACTTGAACTGTATATTGCAATCAAAGAATCAGGCCAACTAAAACATGTTATTATGAGCTTATTAAAATTCATAAGGGAGAATATTAAAATTTGGTCAGAGAAAGTTTTTATTGGGGTTTTATAGGAGGTGAAAGATCAAATATATGAGCCTGTCTCCTTCAATTTTGGTAGATCAGTAGAGTGAACAGGTAACTGAGGATTGGAAAATTACTTATGTTATTCCTAGTTTCAAAGGGAGTGATGAAAGTTACTCTGGAAATTATAAGCCAGTTAATCTAATTTCTACAGTGGGTAAAATATGAAATCTTTTAGTTAAGTGTTATAAATTAATAAATTTCACCTTACTAATTTGATATCTTTTTTCAAGTAAGTTACTTGTCATATAGATAGAGGAAAAAGTGTGGTGGTTGGATAGGAGAGAGAGCTAAAGATTGTTATTAACGTAGTCCAGTCAGGCTAGAGTCACTAGACCCTTGTTATTAGCGAAGTACATTGAGGGTAAAGCTTGGTGATTAATTGTTTGGCTCATTAATGAATTATTCTCACATGAGATGGCTAAATAATCACATAATGTAGATAAAAAAACCAATTACTGTGCTGAAACTTAGGTGAATGGATGGCAACTGCCTGTTGTAGAAACACAAGTGTAGAGGACGATATTTCAAAAGTCTTCTGCTTTTCATCTTAAGATTAGTGTGTGTATGGTATTGTCATTCTTTATAGTATTCTGATGGATTGTGGAGAGTGTGTTATGATTGGTTGGTTTATCCCTGTGTCTGATTGGTGGAGAGACTTCCTGTAGATTCAACCAATGGTAGCCACAGTTTACTCACCTCTAATCCAGAATCTCAGTTTAATGAAGATTTTATTGTGTGAAAATAAAATGATTCTTTAATTTTCTTGTCTTCCAAAATGTGTCTGTGTCAATGATTCTAGTTTTTTCCTAGTTTATTTTATGTCCAGTTGACATGATGTGTTCTGCAGTGGCTGAATTTTGTGTTTTCATAAATCTTATACTATCTTTATGTTTTTTATTCTTATCATGAGTGTTCTTCCCAGTTGTCCAATGTATGTTTCATTGCAGGAACATGGAATTTATAAATGATGTTTTTGTGTTTTTTTTATTGATAGGTTTCTGGTTATTTTTCAATAGAATGGATATTAATGTTTTGTAGGATTTCCACTGGATGTCTATGTTCAATTGTTTTGCTGTGCGTTTGAGTTTTTCAATGGAATTTTGCAGGTGGGGGGAGGTAAATGGTAGTAGTGGTAGTGTTTTTTTTTATCTTTCTGTTGTGGTCTTTGTCACAGAGTGTTTGATGAAGGAGAAGGTGTAACCATTCTGTCCAAAGCACTCTATGATCTTTTGCCATTCTATTTCAATGGATAAATCTTATTGAAAATCTTAACACACTCTCCACAATCCATCAGAATACTATAAAGACTGACAACACCATACATACACTGACCTGAAGACGAAAGGCAGAAGACTTTCAAAACATCATTCTCTACACTTGTGTTTCTACAACAGGCAGTTGCTGTCCATTCATCTAAGTTTCATAATAATGCTCTGCCTAAACAATCTGTCAAAGAATTTATTGTGTAAATGTCATGTTTTGGTACCCTTGGTAGACAGAGCATAAAGAGCTCATTGTGTAGCTTTGTGTTTAAACAAACAAACATAATGGAAATATTTTTATTACTTGGATAGTTGGAATAACCAAAAATAATAATCATTGGAAACCCTAATTTTGATTAGTGTATTGTTTTCGTGAGTAATGACACTAATCAATTAAGCTGAAGAAACTTGAGTTAATCAAAAGCAATAATGGAAAATTATAATGGCAAAATTTTGATTACTGGATAGTTGAAATAATCAGAAACACTAATTTTAGTTAACTTATTATTTGACATGACACTAATTGATGATCATAGGTACTAGTTATATCGATTAATCAAGTTAATTCCTCAGCTCTAGTCATTGGTCAGTTCTTGGTCTTTGTTTTTTTTTTTCATATTCACATTAGTGATATTGATAGGGGCATAACTAGTGAATTAGTAAAGTTTGCTGATGACATTAAACTGTATTAAGGAAGATAAGGTATTAAATAATGACTTAGATTGATTGGTAATTTGAACTGTATTTGGCGAATGACCTTTAATGATAGTAATTATAAGTTAATGCATTTAGATTATCATAATTTGGATTTCACAATTAATATAGATGTGAATCATCTTGTTAGCATCACTGAAGAAAAGAATCTTGGAATGGTAGATGGTAAGTTCCTCAAGCCATGAAAACTGATATGTTCCTAGTAGTAAAACTAATATAATTTTATGGTATATTTATTGTTGTACTGATAATCTAAGGAGGTAATTATTTCTCTGTACAAATCAGTTATTAGATTGAATTTGGAAGACTGTGTACAGTTTTGGTCTCCTCTAAGAAAGGATATTGACTTATTAGAAAAGGTTCATAGTGGGGATACTGGATTCTGAGGATGGAAAGGTTATATTACAGGCATATGTTAAGATTTCTTATTTCCTCTTGAATAAAGAATGGTAAGAGGTGATCTTATTGAAATTTAGAACATTGTGTGGAGTGGAGTGTAGCAGTAGATTAAATGCTTCTGATTTCTTTATCCTGTATTTTGAAGTTAATAGGATGAGAGGATAAAAACCTAAGATGTAGAAAAAGATAGGAAACTTCAATAAGACAGTTTTATTTTTCTGTGAAAGTTGTTAGCATATGGAAAGACTTGCTTTTAGCAGTAGTCAAAGCCAGTACTTTACAGGATCTTCAGAGTATTGATGATTTCTTTTTTTTAACATAATGGATGAGTTACATTTTTTCCTTTACTTTAGGATGGATGAGCAAGGACAGCCTTAAAAAACCAAATGATCCTTTTTTTGTCAAGAAATTGTTATTCTTTCTCTTTTTAGGTATTAACAATCCTCGACACTATTTTACTTAATAATTTTTATTGTATATTCTCTAGATAAGAAACATCACTTTTAATGCATATAATCATGATACTGGGCATGTTTGAATTATCTAAAAAGAACAAAAAAGAATTGATTTTATATTTATCAAGTTTTTGTTCACCTTCAAAACATTTTTCATTTGCATCACATAATGAAGTATCATAAAAGTTATTGAGGAACTTTAGCTCATTTAAAAAAATCATAGAAATGACTAAGATATAGATTAATACATTCTTTAACTTTATAGCTTTTAGATAAATTGTAAAACATGGTTGTGTACAAGAAATACAAGTATGGATGCAGCTGAAACGTGTAAAAGTGAAATTAATTTACATTTGTATTAACATATTAATTTCGTAATTACTTTAATGCAGTATACATTAAGACTGATTTTAAGTTCATCCGTGTGCCATGCACATTATGTGATTCACAGGCTTGGAAGTAGAGATTGACAGTTGACCAATTGCTGACTTTAACAAGCAATATCTGATTTAACCAGGGAAAATTACAGTAGTTTGCTAAAGGGATAGTTTCATTACCAAATCTGGAAGTCTAGAAAAGCGTATATAAAGGGGTTGGATATGGTGCAACCTGCCAAGCATTTTGCTGTAGATGGAAAGGTTGAGAGAGTTCTATGGGTAAAGAGTAACACAGTACCAATGAAGAAGAGCTTTGGGTGATAGTCATCAGTATGTATATATATATATATGTGTGTGTGTGTCTGTCTGTCTGTCTGTAATTGAGATTGCATTTGTTGTAACTTCATGATAAATTCTTTTCTAAAACTTATTGTTGATTGTGAGCTATTGTCAGAATTTTATGTTATAACTATGTTTAAGTCTGGGTTGCATCTGTTTATTACTATTATTACAGACAAAAGAAGAGGATGTAAATAAAGATGGAAGGTTTGATTCACTTGATCTCAAGGTTGAAATGCCATTACATGATGAAGAGGAAGTCTATTCTGTGAAGATGTTGCTGTTTTTTGATTACGAGTTATATGTTAGTATGCTGTTTTCCCTTATTTCAAATGATGAACAAGTAAATGGTAGTTATCAATTATAATAATAACTGTAATATAGCTACGTAATAATTATTGAAAAAGATAATTATGTCATTGAAGAAGAGCTTATTATCTGTACATTAGCAGATAATCTGAATATTTAATGTTTTTTCTTGTATTTATTTTTTCTTCTAAAGAAAGGAATGGATTTATTCATAGTGTCATTGGATTATTTATCTAGTGATTGTTGTGTTTTCTTGATTATTTATGCATGTTGTTATTAGGTCATCATAACTTGTCATTTCTTTCCATCAGATTTTGTCTACAATTTCTAACACACCTCAACATATAGTTAGAAGTTGAACTTAAATGGATATTTCATTTGAAATAGAAAAATAAAAGAATCTTATTGGATTGTTAATCTAAACACTGTTTAGCCTTTCGGAATTAATCTAGATCCTAGAATCAGTGATCTCAGTTCGTTGGTTTCATCTCTGTCAGAAAAATAATTTTTATTCTTTGCATATATTTTTCATGTAATTTGAATGCTGAATTTCTTAAAACTTACTATTTATTTAAGATAGTTTTTCATACCTGTTTTTATAAATTGATTAGCATAACATATCATTTTCAATCAGTCTCCAGGTGTCACTTTTATTTTACTTAAACAGTTAAGTATAGTTTTAAATATGCATATTTATCCATTTCTAAAGTAAAATATCCTTAACACATTTTCACATACACTCTTGCCATTGGCTACCCTGTACTGGAAATGAGATGCTTACAATAGTACATAGAGAAATAGTCTAAATATTTCCTGGAAAAACAGATGACTTTAACGACATCACTAAACTCCCTTTATATATATCACTCATTCGATTACATCACCATTCCCAATTTCCTCCTGAAAAAGAAAGGTCCACCTTTTGAAAGCACTCATGTTATAGGGTTTTCATGTATTTGTATTGTTTTCCATATCCTTAACATGCTATTGACAGAAGTTTGTTTTCTATCTGAAGACTTATTCAAATCTACGAATGGAGGGATTAGGATACTTCTTTTATAATAGTCCTCTTGCTGGCTCTCAGCTGTTTATGATTGGGGAACTTCGACTTCATCAGCGAGAACCACTTAGTAACAAAGGACGTGATGAAAGATTTAATGTAAGTAAGATGTTAATATTGTATAAAAAAATCTGTGATAAAAGAGAGTTTGGTCCATAAAAGGCACTAGTCATCCACTCCCTCCTTGTACAGAAATTTTTCTGGTCTATAAGTTGCTCATAAAATGTTGAAAGAAAACTAATTTTTCATATGTGCCTCTTCTTTAGGGGAATTGTTCCAGAAAGTAATACCCTCTACAATGGAAATAATTATATGTCAAATTACACCTGTCTGTTTAGGCTTATAAGTGTTGTAATATTAATTTTCAGTATTTGCCTGCCTGTAGTGGATGACAATATTCCTGACCAATTTAAGTTCTTTAATCACACCTCTTGAAGTTTTTATTCTTTCTTTCACTTAATTTTTAGGAAAAGTAAGGAAATTTATTACAATTTGTATGTGTTTCAGTTAGTTGTGGACTTTTTTTCTTTTGTCAAGTGAATGTCATTATGTTACTGACATAGAACATATCCAGCCAAGCAAGATGATTGTATGTGTTAGTGATAAGCCAGATTTTATAAGTTATCAAAATTTAAATAAAAATAATACAGAATATTTTGCTAGCTTTTTATTCATGTGAATAATGTATTCTCGAAGCATTTTTGCACAAGTTTCATGCCTTCTTGTATAATCAAAGGTAGATTTTTTTTTATAACAATAAGGAAAATACATTAATATTGTTGCGTCAGCGAGGTCATGTGACTAGTATCACGCCACGTTCGTCTCAAACCTTCGGGAATTATCGGGAGACTACTAGATTGGGGGTAGTCTGGTATATATAAAATGGTCACAACGTGATGGAACAATGTGTAGGTAATGGGTAATTGAACTGCAGTCAGAGAGTGTGTAATTAAGTATTGTCGAGCACGAGCACATGAGACGTTATAGCGTTTGTTATAGAGCGACTGTTGAAATTAAGTGTATCAGTAAAGTTGTATTCGGAAAGAATAAACCAGTTTTATTTAAGAAAGGACTTGTGTCGTTAAAGTTTCGTCGGAACAAATTTACGGAAAATTAACTAACGACTGGAGACTTAACAAATTGGTGTCAGAAGTGGGATAGAAAAAAAAAAATGGAAGCTAGAAGCGGCAAATCAAACTACAGCCTAGCAGACTTAATGGCAGCAATACAAGAACAGCAAAACAAACAAGAAGAACGAGAAGAGAAATTACAACAGTTGTTAGAGGAAAAAGAAAAGAAACAAGAAGAACGAGAAAATAAACAAGAAGAGAGATTACAGCATTTGCAAGAAAACCTGCAACAGTGGCAGCTCAAACAGCAAAATAAACAAGAAGAGAGATTACAGCAGTTGTTGGAGGAAAAAAAAGAAACAAGAAGAAAGACAACAGCAGTGGCAAGAAAACCTGCAACAGTGGCAGCTCGAACAACAAAATAAACAAGAGAGATTACAGCAGTGGTTGGAGGAGAAAGAAAATAAACAAGAAGAGAAATTACAGCAGTTGTTGGAGGAAAAAGAAAAGAAACAAGAAGAACGAGAAAAGAAACAAGAAGAGAGTGTAGTGGCAACTGGAACAAGAAAAGAAACAAGAAGTACAAATGGAAAACATTAGTAAATTTAAAAGCGAATTAGATACATTAAAGGACGATTTATTATCTTTTACACAAGGATGATACATTAACCATCGATTTAACCAGCCCCAGACAATGACAAGCCCCTTCCAGACCCCGCAGTTAAACCCTAATGCAGACATATTCAGTTCCGTTAGAAGTCACATCCCAGATATGAATGTCAGTAATAGGAGTGATCCAATGCGAAGGAAGCCACAGGAATTTGATGGGAAAGCACCGTGGGATGCATAAAGAGCACAATTTGAGCTACTGGCAGAGATGAAGAGATGGACAGAGGAGCAGAAAGCAGTATATCTGACAACGAGCTTGAAGGGACAACCACTGGAAATACTTGAACAATTGTCAGCAGATGACAGACACAACTATAGAGTACGGAAGAGATACGTCCCTTAAAATTAAAAGACTTTGTTGAATTGTAATTTTGTGTTTGTAATTCTGTACATTTAATTAAGTTATTGTTATTGGTTTATTGTATGTGGCTATTGTTCGGGACGAACAATACTAAGGAGGGGGCAGTGTTTCGCGAATTATCGGGAGACTACTAGATTGGGGGGTTGTCTGGTATATATAAGATGGTCACAACGTGATGGGACAATGTGTAGGTAATGAGTAATTCAACTGCAGTTAGAGAGTGTGTAATTGAGTATCGTCGAGCACGAGCACATGAGACGTTATAGCGTTTGGTATAGAGCGACTGTTGAAATTAAGTGTATCGGTAAAATTGTATTCGGAAAGAATAAACCAGTTTTATTTAAGAAAGGACTTGTGTCGTTAAAGTTTCGTCGGAACGAATTTACGGAAAATTAACTAACGACTGGAGACTTAACAATATAAAGGTGCAAGTCTATTAATATGCATATAGATTTTGTGATGCAAGCTTGCATAATCTATGTAGCTGGGATAAAGGCTATTGGGCCAAAATATTGACCAATTTATTTTGTTTTTCTTATAGCATTTCAAACTATTTTCATGTTTTTTTTAATATTTAGTGCTGATTAATTAGAATCATTAAGAAAAGAAGAATATCTATAAACATTCATCAGCTTTTCAAGAACAGTGAAATCTTTGATTGCTCATTGCACTTGTATACATTTCTTGTAGCCATTGAATTTATAGAATAGTTTTGTAGGTTGTGTTTTTAATTTAGATATTTATATTGTTTGGGTAGAGATGTTTGATGGCACATAATAGCACACAGCTTAATGGCTAGAATTTTCTTCAAAGTGTTAGAATAGTTTGATCTATATATAAAGAGTGAGTTATCTTAGAGTTAACAAGTGAGTCATTTAGTCAGTTTACAAGTAATTAGTGCGCAATTTAGTCAATTTTTCTGTTAATTTCAGTTGATTATGTAGTTGAATGCTGTAAATTTTAATATGAAGTTACCAAGTAAAAGAAATTTGTTTAGATGTTTATTTGTGAAGTTTGGCCTGTTGTTAGTTATGTAAAACCAAGGAGACTGAAACTTGTAGAATTTGAAGTTGAATAAATACAATGCTTTTACTATGATTAAGTGGATTGCACGTTCAATTCCTTTTTGCCAAATAATTCAAAAGAACCCATTCAACTATAGATATTGTTACAATACTGTTGCTACACATTTAAAAGGACCAGCTTTATAAACATTGAAAAAAACCTTCCTACAGAGAGCCATGACTAGCAGGCATTAGTGGTTGACTTATTAGACAGACTTGGAGTGTCATATCAGAAAGAAGATTCAAAAGCAAAGGGAACAGAGTAAGTAAGAATTATGAGACTTTAGTCAAACTTGTAGGAGATGTCAAAAACCTGCCCAGTTATCATACCCAAGTGCTGCACATGAAATGATGGATTTGTTGGCATGCAACCAATTTGTAGATACTGTAGTTAATGAGGATACAGAAATTATGTTAAAGAAAAGTAGTGTACATTTTTAAAGGAAACTTTTTAGTTGGCAATGAAACTTAAATCAATTAAAGATGCAGACAAGCATCTAAAAGCACGGTTCAGGAATTAAAAGAGTATCACATCAAATAGTTTGGAAACATCAATTCCCTCAAATGGAAGTCTAGAAGAGCTTGAATTAACTAAATAACATTCTATTTAAAATAGAAGAAGTAACTCGCAAGGCAGTAGATGTTCCAACTGCAACTTAACTAGACATATTGTCATGAACTGCAAAAAAAATTCTCTAGGAAATAAAACCTCCTTACAAAGGATAACAGAAAAAGAAACTGTTATAAGTGTGAAAAACATGGGCATTACAGCCAAGACTGAAGAATCAACAGATGATAATAAATGAAAGAGATGATGCCCTGAGGATGAGTTTCTAAGCCCAAACATATCAAAGGACTGACAAAGAACTAATAGCGTATAGGCAAACAGGAATTAGCTGGAGTTGAATGATGAAGTTCAGCAGAGATTACCCCCATCTGCTACAGTTGAGAAAATGAGTACATTATTCTGATATGATACCTGTCATCCTCTAATAAAATAGCTTTTCTCGATGATTACTGCCCTCCATATACACAAGTTTTCACTTGCCACTAGCCTTGCACTCCCACCTACCTCCGTGGCACAGCTGCATTGTAGTATGCAACAACCCTTCACCAATAGGAGTGCAACACATCCTTTTATCGCAGCTAACTCCTTCTATACTGTAGAACCCAATCTTTACTTCTCGATTTGGCACTGTAATGTTTGGATGTATAGCTCTTTGCTACTTTGTACTTTATTTTTTGCAGGTTTTGAGCTTGATTTTCCTATTCCTTTTTTAACTTTTTTCTTTTCTTGGATTATCAATTTTACTTCCTAACAAAGTTCAACCCTGGATTGTGTTGCCCACTCTTTTTTTTAAAATGAATTCTTGATTTACTATTCTCATGACTTCAATTGTTAGAGGTACCACAGCTCAATAACCTGCTGTTGCTTCAGTGACTACCTTATTTGCAAAGGAGGTTTTGGCTCTTGTCTGTTGAGAATTTGAGTTTTTTGTGTGGCCTGAGAATTCTCCTGAATTTTGACTGATTCTCCCTTTCCTGGGGGAGGCTGGTTAGGATGAATGGAATTTTGCCATCCTTTTCCTATCTCTTTTATTAGCTGTGTATTTCGATCTATGCCTTTAGATGTGCCTCGGCCTTCGTCCGCATTCCTGGTCATGGTGACACAGGTTTGTTATGTTTTGTCATTATCCCTATGTCTTATGATCCCACTCTTTCCCCTTTTGTCTAATATCCCTTCCTCTGATTACTTAGTTTTTCTTCCTCCTCCCAATATTGGGGTCCATGCTGCTCATTTTCTAGGTCATTTGGGTTTGGGGGTCAGCATGCCTTGCTCTCCTCATACCTCTGAGATTCGTGCATTGGCATATAATTGCTCTACAGCCCCATTCTTCAGTTCTTAACATTTGGAATCATTAATTCAGGTTTGAGGATTGGACCCCACTATGTCCATTTGTTTTTCTCAGGCCCAGTTCTCCCACCTTTCTTTGACCCTAACCACCCTCTTTCATTACCCCTCCTTCATGTACTTCTTTTTGAGGCTATCCATTGTTCTCCTGAGGGGTTTTCGATGGAAACATGTTCCCTCCTTTTCTCCTTAGTAGCATGCTTGTCTTCCTCTGCCCTTTCCCTACACACCTGGCTCTTTGTTCTTAGAATCTTTTGAGTGGAGATGCACTTTTAACTCCTGTGTGTCTACCCCCATGTATATATGTAATTTACATAAGGCCCTTCATTTCTGCATCAATCTGTTTTGGGGTATCTCCCAAACACTTCCCTATCCTCCCTCGTCTCTCATCTGTCACAGCCTTCTCCTGTTCCTGTCCATCCCTGTCTCCTGCCCTTTTATATCCTCTCCCTTGCCTGTATCTTTGTCATGAATTTTGTTGATAATTTGATATATCTCTCTCACTGCCTACCCTCACACCACCAATGATTCTGGTGACTATCCAGTGGATATGGGTCCCATTGGGGCCAGATAGTCTAGTATAGCTCCTCTTTGGTGTACCTTCACCTCAGTTCCTTGGGTGCTTCAGGTCTTGCCAGAAGTACTCTTGCTTAATTTTTTTTGCCCCTCCTTTGTTATCCTCCTCCTATTCCTTCTCCTTGGGATCCCCTTTCCAGCCAGTGTCTTTCCAAGTGGTTGAGGATCTTCTTTTCAAGGATGCCATCAAACCCATAAGTCACCCTACTCTGGGATTCTATTCCCAATTGTTAGTCATCTTACACAACCTGGGATTAGTGTTCAGTCATAGACCTGTCTAGTTTGAACCATTAAATAGACCTATCTTGTATCACTATGGAGTCTCTCCTGTTTCTTCAATGGGTTTTTACTCCAGGTCTTTGGATAATGAAGGTAGATATATTGGATGTGCACCTTCATGTGCCGATTTCCTTAGCATCCCGTTGTTACAGTTGGTTTGTCCACAAAGGTTGGGTCTACAAATTCTGTTCCTTTCTGTTTGATCTGGCCTCAGCTCCTTACATTTTCTGTTGGATAGTCAAGGCTTTTGCCAATCTATTTCACTCTCACAGTCTGTGATTCCATCATTGTAAGAACGACTAACTGTTTTTAGCTCTGTCACTGTTAGCTTCTTGCAGCCACACACAATTTCTTCTCGAAGAAGCTTCACTGTTGGGTTGGCTTGTTAAGGTGGTGATGTCCACTCTTATCCTGACCCAATAACTCATCTACCTCAATTTTTCAACTGTCATTTCTGTCGGGCCAAGTCTTGTCCCCCTTGAATGAACTCTATGGAGCTATTAGTTCTGAGGGCTCAGTCTTTTTTGGGGACTTGGGTTTCCATGAAGCCCTTATTTCCCTGGGTTATGCTCACATGAGAGCACTTCAGTGGAATTTACAAGATCAGTGGAATCTTGCCTGGGATTGCCTGGATTACTCTATCCTCTTTACTCCCTCTATTCATGTTGATTTTTCCTGGTGGTTGAAAAGGGACAACATCTTAGCTGCAGTTCCTCTTCTTCCTTCCTGACTGGATCTACACCTTTTCACTGACACTTCCCAGGGGTGGTGGGGGTGTATTTGGATTCTCAAGAGTTCATAGGTCTTTGTTCAAATCAGTATCCCACATCACTCTTCTGGAACTCCTGGCAGTTTCTCAGGCTCTGGATCATTTCCTTTCAGTTTTGTTTGGCATGTCAGTCATGTTCCATTCTGATAATTCAACTATTGTCTCTTGCATCAATAAACAAGAGTGCACCTGTTCACATGCCCTTTTTTTAAAATGTTAGATCTTTTCTGGGCCATATTCAATGTGTTTGTCTCTTGGCTTGTCATATTCCGGGATCTCTCAATCTTGTTGCAGATAATAATTTATCTCATCCTGACAAGATTCTCCCCATGGAGTGGTCCCTCCATTCTTAGGTCTTCCAATGGCTGTGTTCACAGCGGGGGTACTCATGTACTGGTTGCATTTTTCACCCACTTCAATACCAAGCTCCCTTTGTTCTGATCCCTGGTTCCCACTATTCGTTGGCAGTGGGTGGTGATGACTAGCTGCCTTCCCTCTAGTCTTACACTGCTAAATTAGGGATGGCTAGCGCAGATAGCCCTCGTGTAGCTTTACACAAAATTAAAAACAAACAAACATTAAAAAGTAAATAAAGAATAAATATGAAAAACAAAAAATAAAGTACTTACCCAATCTTCTTTTTTCTTGCCCTCGATTGTTGAGGAGAGTTAACCCTAATTTTTCATACTATAGATAGTAATGCACTTAATAATTTATATTTAATTAAATAATGCACCAAAGAATATAGAATAATAACATGCACAAGTAGACAAATTTACTTACCTATCAAAGTTTTCCTGGCTTTCTAACTATGCAACAAGAGCTGTTACAAATTCATCTAAGCTAGTAGTTAACTTTTCCACGGGAATGAATCTTGTACTGTTAGAGAAATTGACGATATTCTGTTCAAAATACAATGTTATACAATACATCATGATGTTTGAAAAACACATAGGTTTAAGAAGTCTTGATAGAAATGCATAAAAACCCTATAACCCGGGTACTTTTGAAAGGTGGACCTTAACATATAATTAAAAGTAAGAGAGAACTATCAACAAATTCTGAAAGAGGGGATGTGACAGGTGAGTGTGGCAGGAGGGTTCTGATTTTATATTCAATAGCTCTGTAACCAAACAAAATTGAAGACTTAAAAATTATGGTTTTTCTGAGCAATAACGATTTCATAGAGAGTAATTTATGTTTAATTTAGTACATTTTTGAGGGGTGATGGATAAAATAGGGATGATGACATGCTAAGACAAAATATTTCATGTGGGTCACACTAGTGGAAATTCAGAATTTTTTTAGAATATTCCCTTGTAGAATTAAGAACTTAAAACTTGTATACTATTAAAATATGAAGCTAAGATTTTATGTTATTTTAATTGGTATAACATAAACAAAAAGTAGTGTAATAAAATTTTGAATGTAAGACATAAAACCTTATGTCATGCACGGTAAAGGATAACCATGGCAATAGGGTTTAGAGTAGGGTGGTGATGTTTTGCCAGTGTAGGTGATGAATCTGTAAACAATTCCAGATGCTGTCTGGTTATATAGTGGATGAATCCACTACATGCTGTTCACCCCTCCAGCTGGGAACCTTTCTTCCTACTGCCATCTGGATATCAACTCCTGGGTATGCTAGTGTTGGTTGGAGCTGGACATCCAACATAAGTCCTCACAGATGTGTTTTGGCAGGGACCCTCCTCTTACTGCATACTGGACACATACTGCAACACTTTTTTCATTACATGCAAAGAGTATACCTGTTACAGATGTGGTGTGGTCTCCCACAGGTGTGACCCTATTCATTGAGGTTTCACACTCCATGGGCTCTGTTTGGATGCTTCCCAAAGGGTGCTCATCTAGGTAAATTTGCGCAGGTCCCTCCACAAATGTGGGATTCTAACTATTATTATGTGAGTGAAGGTAAGGTATCATATCAGAATTTAACATTTTCTGACACTGAAAATCTGTTTCTGATAGATACTTACCTCTTTTCACATTTACCACATATCCTTTCCACTTCTGGTGCTTACATTTTGCATAATCTCAAAGTGAGGATTGGGTTCTGTAGCGTAGTGGGGTCAGTTGGTGGAGGGTTGTTGCATGCTAATTTTCATGCTACAACACAGCTGTGCCACGTGAGGGGTAGGTGGGAGTGCAAGACAAGTGGCAAGCAAAGCATTGCACATATAGAGAAGGCAGTAATCATTGAGAAAAGCTATTACATGAATAGAGGTAAGTATCTATAGGAAATATATTTTTAGTGTAGGAAAATTTTAACTTTAAAAAAGCTAATTCATGAATCAAAGAATTCATTGGTAGGAAGCCTTGCAACATATTGAGCAACACTGTTTCACAGCTGCCTTTGTTTAACCTAATCTGGTTAAATGGCTAATGATAGGTGGGAAATTACCTATGGAGATGAAAAAAGGATGTATTGATACAAACAGCAAGTGGCCATAAAGTTCCAGTAAAAAAACAGCTGGAAGTCATCCTTTTTGGTGAAGCTTCTCTACACAACATTATATATGGGTGGCTGACATCGATGGAAGGTGCATATTTGGAACAGACTTCTTGTAGAGATATGGATGTGAGATTAGATTAGCTTGAGCAGTTTCACAGTCTATAACCTACAAACATTCTTATGCACGAAGGGTTCTGGAACTTATCATCATTTGTCTCATCAATTTGGCCATTAAAGGTTTTTTTCAAAGCTTTCTTGAATATTTTGTTATTGAATGATATTATTCTCTATCAGTACTTATTGATAGTCAACTATTGCTATTGTTAGAATAATGTTAAGACAAATGATGATGCTATGTTTTGTCCTTACTAACTTTTGTGTATTGTGCTCTAACTAAAAGCCAAATATTATTCAAGTTGTTAGGAACTTGATAGACCTATAAACTTTATAAACTGAAACACACTTGATGCTTATGTATGAATAAGTAACAAAAATCTTTTATTTACCATGATGAATTATCTTTGGTCAGCAACTATCTGCTGGTAGATGCTTGTAATTTTTGTATTATGCCATAGTTTATGATTTTGGCATGCCTTTTGGTTCTTGTATTGCAAGTGATATAGACAGCAAGCATCTGTAGTGAAACATTTATTTTAGAAGTGTAAAGCTAACTACCAGCATTTGAATAGGGCTACCAAACTTTATGATCTTGTGCAAGTGTTCGATAACTTTGCCAAAGGCTTGCACAACTCTCCCGAAGATACCGTAATACATCCTGAGGGTGTCATTGACTTGTGTCGAGATGAACAGTAAAGGACTGGGAAGGAAAAATAAAAAATTAAGTTAAGTATATGTGAAAAGGAAATGATCTGAAATTTCAAATAAACCAAAATAACTTTAAAGATATTTTATGAAAAATTAAAAGGTATGTACATTTTTCTATTTTTTAATTTTAAACATTTCATTGCATCGTATGTTGGTGATATCTACAATTAGTGATATGGTAGAGAAAATAAAAAATAAAATATAAATATTTACCTTAAATAAACTTTTGATATTCATTTAGAAGGTTCTAGAAATTATGCAAACAAAATTCAAACTGTAAGGTGAAGAAAAGTATTTTGATACTTAAAAATCACCTTGTACTTAAACTATTCAGAGTCTGAGTGCAAATAACTACAATATTTTTAGTGGAAAGACTTAATTAAAATAATGTTATTCTTTATACAAGATACATATAATCTTTAAAAAATCCAGTTTTGTGAGGATACATTAAGAAATATCAGAGTTACCATTTATTTTGTTGCACACGTATCATTCCTCAGTCAGGTTCCTGCAAGTTTCAGGAGGCTGATGCAAAGGGTTGATGTCGTTAATTTCACTCGGACTCTGGGAATGGCACCTGTCAGGAGTTGACAAAATGTACTGCTTGTTTCTACTGCAATCAGCCAAAGATCTTTGAAATATATATGTCAACAAGGCAAATAAAAGTACATTACTCTGTAGACATACATGTACCTGACTGCATTGCAAAAGTTCAAAATTGTTTATAGCTCGTGCATTGTATGTTAACAAAATGAGAAGTTTCCATTATTGCTTTTGATGTTTCTTTTGAAATAAAGGAATAAAAAGATGGTATAAAAATTTGAACTATAATGTAGTTGATAATAATAATTTCATTAAAATACATTAATAGTAAAGTAATTTAATTAAATTTTGAATGCAACTCAGTAACACTTTATGACATGTGCAGAAAGGAATTTAAAGAATGCATTGGTAGTTATAGAGTTAATACAACTTAAGTCTAGTGACTGGGGTGTTCTAAAACCCAACATTTTAACCCTGAGGGATTATTATTAATTTGTGTTTGTGGATCTGAAGAATAAAGTTATTGTCATTATGGCCATGAATACAACAAAGAATGAAATCCCAGTCAGTTCTGGAAGGTATATTGTAAAATGTGAGATTGTATAAGTAGTAAATTCATGTTAAAAAATGTAGTCCCAATACAACAGTTGGAAAGATGACACCCATTTGCAAAATAGGCTGATACAAGAAGTATTAATCTACATGTTTTATATAGACTATCAAAGTCAAATGAAGCCACAAAGAAGGGTGTCCATCTACTGCCAAGGACTGACTCTTTACTGATGGAAATGGTTTGTAGCAATATGTTTTGTTATTGTTTGGGTTATATAATGCACCTCTTGTGTTTGAACAAATAATGGAATGTGTTCACTCTGATTTACCATGGAATGCCATAATCTATTTAGATGACATAATCATGCATGATAAAACCTCCAGTCATGCCCCTAATGGTTTAAAAAAAGTATTGTATAGATTGAGAAGAACTGAAAATTAAGGTGAATCCCAAAAAGTGTGAATTGTTCCAAAAACATTGTTCATTGTCCTGGAGGGAACCATGGAAACCCTAATGGATGTAAACACAATAAAGACAAAACACCTATTTTGCAACAGAGCAGAATCCTAATGTGGTTTAACAATCAACTGTAAGATGTTGGGGCAAATTATATTAGTATTAATCTGATTTTTTTAGTGGATCAGGAACAGTACAGAATTAGGGTTCTACATTTAGATTTTAAGCTACTGGCCCCTTGGGCTATTAAGCTAGTGTTTTTGTTTGCTCAGAAAAAGTTGTGTGGCTAAATATATTATTTATATAATAGCACTTTTGCTGATGAACAACAGGACAGCAGCAGCAACATTGAACAGTTGACACGTGTATGTTCAGTAACAGACATTTAATTCTTGAATGTTTTGGAATATACATATTCCATCTTCAGCAAGCTATATTAAACATGGTAAATTATTAGGTACAGACATTTTATTAAGTTTAAACATTCTATAAAAAGTAATTAAAATACAGAATAAAAGTATGAAATAAAAGACAATCAAATAAACAGAAAATAGAATAATGCAACAATATTATACAAGTATTTAGAACAGACTTAATTGAAGTGAAGTTGTGTTATTATTTAAATTTGGGAGTTCATTTATAATAGATAAACTTTCTTTAATTAAAAGTTCAATATTTGATGATCCAGATGAGATGACTTTGAAATTCATAATGAAGACGGGGTGGTTAGTGTTTTTACTATGTGTGCGAATTGTGGAGTCTGGTGGATTTGATAATTTTTTTACCAGTTCTGCTTGATACTCCCATAAGTTCTCAGGCTTTTGCTTTTAAGAAACTGCTAGTTTTGTCTACAAGTCTGGGAAATTGACAACAGGTATGGTATTTTTTGACTGTCATATTGAAACCAGTTGAAATCTTTCTTCCACTCAACTCTGAATTTTCAGCTTTTGTTTTTATCAGAATGTACTTCTTTATTCTTGTTTATTTTGTCATTTTCTTGTTGGCTTTTAGTTAATGTTTGTTTCTTGGATGCAGAAATTCAAATTTTAAAAGATTAACCATATTGAAAGAAGGAATCTTATTATTGTGTAGTATCATATCGTTGTATAATATCAGATTCTATTATACAAATATGATGTAAAGCGGAAAAGTTTTGGTCAGCTCATTACTGTGGGTTGATGGAAAGATTTCATAAAAAAAAATATGAAAAAAAGTAAATGGCCCAGTCAGGTCTATAGTGCTATATTGTTACTGGTCAAACTGCAATTTCTATCAGCCCCAGGCTCATAGACCATGATGAATGTCAAATCTTGAAAATAGGAGACAGTAATTCATTACAGCCCAAAGATGATTCTTTTGGGAACAGTTTCATTCATTATGTCTATGATAAGGCTCAATATTTCAAAAATGGGCAGATATGAAAGAGAAGAAATTATGAACTTGGTTGGTATTTTCACATTCACTACAGAGATGCATTCTTTCATCTACATAACATTACAAAAGCTGGGCAGTTAAAGTGCTAAAAAGGCACAAGAAAGGATAAAAGAACATTTTTACTGAGTTGAAATTCAGAATTCCCTAGAGACTTGCTGTAAATCTTGTGAAATATGCTATGAGCAAAGGATCTTTGAAGAAAAAATGTGTAACTACAGCATTATTGTATTAGAGCATCACTTGCAAGAGTTGTGATTGATGTGCTTGGCCCTCTACTATGAGCAAGAGTGGAAATTAATACATCTTGTTGGTGATGGATTATTTCACCAAATGGACCGAATCATATGCTCTTACTAACTAGGAACTATACACTCTAATGAGGAAATTTGTCAATGACAGTCATTCAAGGTTTGGAGTGCCTGTGGAATTTCATTTGGATCAGGTATGGAACTTTGTATCAGGCCTTGTTTGCAGGAATGTGTCAAATTCATGGAATAAAAAAAAGATCAGGATGACAGCTAGTAGTTAGTTCAGTGCTTTAAATTTTGAGTTTGTGGGATGTTGGGGAGATTCATTGTACTCTTTTTTTTTTAATCTTTTGGTAATTTATATGGTTGAACATCAGAGACCATAGGATCAAAATCTTTCACTCTTACTCAGGAGTTATCAAACAGCAGTATATGATTCAACAGCCACCACACCAACACCAATAATGTTTGGAAGAGGACTGAAAGTGCCATTGGATCTTCTGTACTTGCATCCTGAGGGATCACTCATCAATGTCTAAGAGTATGCAATGAGACTAAGGAACATAGCTGATTCCATACACAAGGTTACATGAGAAAGACTGAAATGAGCTAGATAGGATGAAAAATTGCTATAATGTAAATGCTGATAAGGCTGAATTTTGTTGTGGCGACACGATATGGATATACATTTTATGCCACAAGAGAGGACTATCTTCATAGTTAAGTATTTGTTGTAGTCAAAATAATCAGTGATGTGGTTTGTAAAATCTCGAAGAACAGGCAGTCTTTGGAAATACACCCAACTGATTACTCCACAGAGGTAAATCAATCTGCTGAAGAGCCAAGGTTCTTGTCAAGTCTACTTTCAGAGTATCACAAGGGATGGAGTCACCAGTGAATTTCCTTGACCATCTTGCCTAATAAGAACTCTTCTAATGATAATACAGTAAGTGATGTTAAAGGGCAAGAGGTCATCTCATCTTCATATTATAAGCCATGAAAAATATAACACCATTTCATGATTGGACAGTTTAGGAATAGTAAAGGAGTAAAGAAAGAAGATTTTTTGTAGATCAGAAATGTGATTGTACTTTGTTTTACACAGTTAATTAATGATTTTGATGTCTAGACTTCACTGATAATTATGGAAATTTAAGTTTAATATGATATTCAAACTTACTGTCAGGTTCTGTTGACAGCACCAAATCAGCAGCTATATCCTGGTTTCTGCTTCTGAGGTACCTTCAGGAGTATCCACCTCTTCCACTTCTTCTTAGGCCATCTCTGTGGAGGCAGCCATGATCTGACATGGTACACCCAGCTATCCAGAAGCTTAAGCTTCAGGCATAGAGGTTATGGTCTTTTACATGGCATCGAGGTTTAATTTCTAAGGTTGTTCTATATCTGTCTGTCGATGCTTAGTCCAATAATGGACACTTATCAATGGCACACATATAGGCAATGGTGTATTGAGAGGAGGTTGAATCCACTTCAATCAGAAGTGCCAACCATAAGTCGTTTTTTGATCTGGCTCTTTTGCAAGGATTTTTTCATCTTTCACAATCACCCTGTATAAGATGGCCTTATTGACTAAAGTTTGATGTTCAGGACAGTATGTTCTTTGAGTCCCCAGTACTCTCTGGATTCCTCAAGTCACTTTGGGCCCTTGGTCCCAAATGACTATCCCAGTTACCTAACTGGTTTATTAAAGTTACTTTACATGCCCGTTTTCAACATGTGTTTGTGACCTGATTCTCGTATGCCATGCATCACCTTTATCTGAAGGTTTATTTTTCGTTGCTACTGACCTACAGACATCACTGGTGGGAGTGGTTTGTTCTGTTTGACCACAGACTGCTTTATCTTTCTACCTACATCCTTAGACTGGTTTTTCTTACCTATGACCCTGTCAGACAGGGAAGAGGATAAATCGTTTTCACCAGTTCACTTTTATGACAAATCAGATTTTGATCATTATGTTCAGTGAGGGTCTTGAAGGTTTTGTTGTCTGTACTAATGCCTTTAGAGATGCTAGACAACAACTATTTATTCTGGGCTCTCTTTGAAGGTGAGGAATCTTCTGTGAGTCACGTCTAATCAGATTTGTCACATTTCTATTTCCTTAGTGGCCCGGTTGAATTGCCCGTTGGAGGAAATTGTGTGGACTGGTATATGGACTTCCCTCAATAATTTTATCTTGCATTAGATGCATGATCTGGCAGTATGTTCAGCTGAGAGTTTTTGCCTAACCCCTGTAGCTATCTTAACCACTTCTGCTAGATTATATAGAGGAACGAGTATTTTCATTGCTTCCTTTCAGGGCCCTTACCTCGTTTTCACAGGATCCCACTCTGTGGCAAGTGTTACCCAGGCAGGTGTGCTTTTATCAAGCTAATTTTGCACTAGCAACCACTAATTCAATATACCTAATATAGGTTGCAACAGGCTCTGTAGAAATGATGTGTTCCATAAGACCACCTAGAGGCTGACTGGGTGTTATTACTGTACTATGCTGGACTGCCACTCATGGAGTATTATGAGTAAAGCATAAGGGGATCCTGCCCATTCCTGCCAATCACTGGATTGAATAAATTGTTGTCGATTTGCTTTTAAAAATTTAGAAAAATTGGTTCACCTATTGCACTGTTTCCGGAGCACTGTTCCTCAGGACTTCCCAACACACATTACCCCCTCAATTTCTACTAGTGGAATTAGGGAGTCCTTATCACACCTGGTTTCCACTCACTGGGGTGGTGGACAGAGGCTTTTCCTCCAGAGTGTTAGAGTGAAAAAGAGGGCAAAGCTGGAGCCCTCCTACCTGGGTCCCTGGATGTTTTTCTTCCCAGATGTTGGGAGGAGAGGCACCAGTCTATGCGGAATCCTACTCATAATACTAGTTCAGATTTGACATTCGGCTATCTGGTTGGGTTGAGCGTGGCCCTTCTTTTTGATCAGTATTGGCTCAGTACATTGTTCATGGAAGAGGGTCTGCTGTCTTTGTCTTCTTGTAATTCCGAATGCAGAGTGCTCCCATCCTATATATACATATATAGGTTGTGGTCCAATTGCCGTAGCTAATAAAGTGGGATATAGGGACCATGGCCCTATAATTCCAACCACGAGTAGTGGAACCTTGGTTATCCATTTGGGGCCTGGCCAATAGTGATGACAAATCATGTAACATTCCACCCACAGTACATGAATTAAGTTCTGGGTAAAAAGCATACCTGTTCTGGATGTAGTGCAGTTCCCCCAATAGGGTGCCAATCTTCTGTTGACACACCCATGATCTGTGCAGATGCTTTCTCTATAGATAATGCCCTCACTGGCCCCCTTTACCTTCTCAGTGTGGGATTCTAGCTGTATGTAAGCGAAGGTAAGTATGTTTTGGAAGTTAACATTATCATAAATCAAAAATGTATTTCCAATGATACTTACCTCCTTACACACCCCTACCTTCTGTCCC
>NW_013666819.1:254051-255384 GCF_000517525.1 Limulus polyphemus
ATAATGCCCTCACTGGCCCCCTTTACCTTCTCAGTGTGGGATTCTAGCTGTATGTAAGCGAAGGTAAGTATGTTTTGGAAGTTAACATTATCATAAATCAAAAATGTATTTCCAATGATACTTACCTCCTTACACACCCCTACCCTTCTGTCCCACTAAGAGCTGGTGTTAGAGTCTTGAAAAAGTGATATCATTAGGTGAATGAGGTGCTTATATACAGTACCAGGATAGAGGGCACATTGATGTAGGTGGAGAGTGTCACAAAACAAATATTGCCAAGGGCAATTAAGTAGGGTATAAAAGACCAGGAGCAACTGAGAAAAAATCAGACCAATGCTTAGATGGGCAAATGAAGAAACTCTGTATACATCCTAAAATCCTGTTTGCTTTATTATTAGCTAATGTACATTGTTTAGAAAATTTCAGAGGTTTTGTAATTTTGGTTCTTGATGGGTTTTTTTTCATCTTCATCTTGAGTTTATCCAGTGAGGCTCTAAGAACAATTAATGTTATGATAATAACTATTATGCATAACCCTACTTTTATTATAATATTAAAAGGCATCTGCCAAGTGTTAATCTAATTCACCAAGTAATCCAGATCTCTTTGTAAAACTAAAACATTTCCAGTACAATCTGAAATACCCATTAATTTAATATCATCTGTAAACTCAAACACTTTATTGGTTATTCCGTTTATAGTGTTGTTAGATGAGAATTAACAAAGAACCTAGTACAGAACCCTCAGGTGCACTACTTGTAACTTTTTTTAATGTTCTATCACTCTGTTACTAACAGCCACTTTCCTTCTATCGTCCAACCAACTTTCAATACATTTAGCTAACTCATTTCCTGCTCAAAAAGATGCAGTGTTTCTAAGAAGTGTCTGTTGTGGAAGTTTAAGTGTACCAAATCCACTGCTTCAGGCATATCTACATTGATTGTAAAATTTTCAAAGAAAGATAACCAATTTGTAAGACATGATCCTCCCTTTCTAGTACATATAGACTGTCTGTGATAAACTTGTCTAAGTGTTTTTGTAGGATCTCTCTAATTATAGACTCTAACAATTTCCTTTGGGTTGAGTATGTTCTAGTAGTTTACATGCAGGGCTGCAGATAGAAAGGTTTCAAGTTGGATCCATAATTCTGCTCGTTATTCTCTTTACATTCAGCTGTGTAGTAATATAAAGATAACATTTGTAATTACAATGGGTCAGCAGGGAAGTGTGTATATATATATATATATATATATATATATACTACGTTGCTAGTACAGTAAGTAGAAACACGTACGTACGGAACGAGGACAACTAAAGTTAGTAGGTAGGCAGT
>NW_013666819.1:255594-257713 GCF_000517525.1 Limulus polyphemus
GCATTCAAGAAGTGAAACAGCCTAGGAACAGGCACAAAATTATTGGTAGGGCATGGCATACAGTTTTTTTTTATTTTAGTTGGTTGTACTGTTGCACTACCATGCACTTTTTTTATGCTAGGCTCCTTATTATCCATACCTGATTGTTGTGACATTTGCATGGCACTGGGATCAGTGTTGTAGAACTTTATAAGTTTTGTGAATGTAGTATTCTGGTATATAAACATACTATGCATTTTTTACTTTCTTATTTTAATATAGTACTTTACAGAATTTGTCAGTTATTCTGGTGTGTGCAATTTTCACATATGTGGTCAATAAAGTCAGTAGGTTGCTCTTATTCTGGCTACTTTTATTCTTTCTCTTCAGTTAACACTTGGTCTGCACATGGAGGATATGACTGTAAAGCTGTATCTTGTGCATGAATGTAAACAGCAGTGTTCTCCAGGTGATGCTTGGAGGTTACAACATCCATAACTTTGAGTGGAAATGACAAATCTTGTGGTTAGCACTAGTAGCTCTGTGTAATTCTAATGTTACCATTCAATTGTGCAACATAAATTTTACTCATTATGGAATAAGATCTCAACTGTGACCATTTGGTCAGAAAATAGCTTACAATCTAGTAAAAGTAATTGTCCATCATCCATAAGCAAGTATGCACACTGTGTTTGTACATATTAAATAAATATTTTTTATTGTATTTATATACAGTTGTGTTCAATTTCTTTATTTTCTTGTCTCAGTTACTCTAATAAATCGGAATCGCTTCATGATAAATGTCTTGTCTGATCTCCTGCTGTTCTGTGGTCTTATCTTGTAGCTCACAGGAAAATCTGTCAAGTCTGAGATAAACATAAATCTAGAAGAAGGAGAAACTTTGGATGCCATTACCACAGAATATTTTATTGTTGGGTTTTTTGTTTTCTGCTGGAGTGTGTATTACCCATTACTCCTACTCCTGTGCTTTAGCTTAAAAAGGTTTCAAAGTTATGGAAATGGTACTTTCATAACTTGAAGAACTTACAAACAAGCAGAAGAGTCAGTTACAGAAGAGAGATGGTTATTTCAGATTGTTGTCAGGTCTAGGAGAAGACTTCTCCTGGACATTGGACTTTCACCAATGTTGCAAAGGTCCATGACTTTCATTGCATATGAGTACTTGGGAATGAAAGATCTTGATGTCATGTTCACCCAGAATGGCTGTTAATTTTCTTCACTTAAGCATTAACCTCAGTATGAAGGAAGAACAGATAATTGAGGGTCGTGACAGTGGTATATTATCTGGCGAACATGAGACCAAGCCAGAGTAACACAATCTCCCCCAAAAATGGATGGTGAGAAGAGACAGCAGTTACCATTGGTAGACAACGTCTTCCTACAGGTAATATCTCACTAGAATCTGAGACAATGGGCATCAAATGATAACGATGATGAACCATGGAGCAGTGCTGTGTTGAGTCTCTTCTAGTTGAGAGGTATACTACTGGAGGAACCATGGTTCACAGAGGAGCCTGGGGTTGCACAGAGCTCATTGTAGCTCTTTAACCCTATCGCCCTGGGTACCCTTTACAAGGTTTTAGTGTCTTACATTCAAAATTTTATTAAACCACTTTTTATTTATGTTATACCAATTAGAATAGTATAAAACCTTAGCTAATAACCCATATTTTAATAGTATATAAGTTTTAAGTTCTTAATTCTACAAGGCAATATTTAAAAAAATCCTAAATTTCCACTAGTGTTACCAAAGTGACACATTTTCTCTTAGCATGTCATCATCCCTATTTTATCCACAACCCCTCGAAAAGTATGAAATTAAACATAAATTACTCTCAGCTCCAACCAACACTAGCATACCCAGGAGTTGATATCCAGATAGCAGTAGGAAGAAAGGTTCCTAGCTGGAGGGGTGAACAGCATGTAGTGGATTCATCCACTATATAACCAGACAGCATCTGGAATTGTTTACAGATTCATCACCTACACTGGCAAAACATCACCACCCTACTCTAAACCCTATTGCCATGGTTATCCTTTACCGTGCATGACATAAGGTTTTATGTCTTACATTCAAAATTTTATTACACTACTTTTTTGTTTATGTTATACCAATTAG
>NW_013666819.1:258675-273887 GCF_000517525.1 Limulus polyphemus
ATTAAGGGCATTACTATCTATAAAATAACAAAATAGGGTTAACTCTCCTTGAAAACACAAGAGCAAGAAAAAAGAAGATTGGGTAATTACCTGATTTCTTGTTTTTCATATTTATTCTTTATTTATTATTATAAAAGTAACTAAACTATAAAAATACAGATCTTTCAAAGTTATTTAAGACTAGATTAGGTAAAATATATAATAATGATATGATTCAAATGGTTCATGAGGTACACACGCGAACAGCTTCGTGGGTAATGTAATTCGATTTCATGATCTGCATGTACTCCAAGTTATTTACAACTTATAATAGCACAGATAGTAGTTAGACACTGTTAAAATGGCAATGAAATAATAAAATATAATTATAAATAGATGTATACTGTTACAAACTTAGAACTACTTGGGAAAACGAATGTAGTTTCATTTTACAATTTGAAGTCATTCTAGAAGGAAAAAAGGGTAATTTAGGTTTATTTAATTTTTTGTTTTGGAGGTTATGCGGTCGTTCAAATTGACCAATCTCATTTTGAGGTAGGGTAGAGAAAATAACAGATAAACTATAAAGTTTTACTGAAAAAACACATTTGAAATGCATTTAGGAGGTTTTAGGGATTACATAAAGGAAATTTGAGATTTTTGAGATGAGGAAAAGTATTTTTAATTTTAACATGAAATTTACTTTTCGCATGCACTATTCAAAACAAATATACTCAATATATTGATAGACAAATTTTTATTTTATTGTATTCAAAATACTTCACTTAAAAATATGATGTTTTGTATGTGAAAGACATAATATGAACTGAAAGACTGCCAAATTTTGTCAAGATATACATACTATATTGAAAGTTAGAAGTATTAAATCTATAATGACTTAGATTGAGTATAAATGGTCACATGGTCAAATTGACTGAGACTGTGTTGAGAGAGTTAAACAGCTTGTTAATGGAACAAATGCTAAGACTGTCATGAGGTTAACTGTAATTACTGACCTGTAAGGTATCATTTGAAGATAAAGCACATCTGTTATTTTTATCGATACTTTTATGAGAACCTGTCAATTTTGACATTGAAACATTTAGCAGGTAGTGAACTTTTCATGGAAGAATAAAAGTAATGAAGAGACTCATACTGTCTACAAGAAAACTTAGTTTTTACTTGGGGTTTGTTGGTGAGAGTAGTGCAAGATACTTCAAGTTGATCAATTTGAAATGTTAATGAGTGGGTGAAATTTTCAGGCATAAATGAAATTTATGAACAGAAGCTTGATTATTCTAAGAATATTTTAATCAAGTACAAATATTTTATAAGCATATAGTTTTCTAAATATTTCCTTAACATTGCTTTAGTACAAAGTGCAGTTAAAGATGCAGGAAAATGTAGACTGTAAGTGCACTGCTGGAAGTAGAAAGTAACACCTGCATTGTGAACTTTGTAAGTTCCACCTAATTAGCATAAACTTGTATCTCTTAGAAAGTTGCAAGGGAGATATGATGCAAGCTTTAGTCAATTCTAATGGTCAAAAGTAGGGACTGGTAGCTGCAAACCCAAATCAGCTCATGCATGTTGGAACCAGTTTTGCAGTTTTTATCCCATTTCTCTGCTACAGGACCTGGACTCTATTTATGTAACAACCAGATGGTAGTGGAAAGAATGTGTCTGGGTCAGAGAGTTTGCTAGGTTAATCATTTCATAGGAATGGCAACAAAAGGCAGCACAGCCTGGGAGACTGAGAAGGTCACAGGTGTTAGGGATACATTTTGTATGGGCAACATAGGGTGTGAATACTCATGAAACTTATAGAAATATCACTTGACCTAGGTAATTGTTTACACACTTGTTTGTAAAGGTATTTTTAGAGAAGCTTTTAGTTGTAACTGGAAGACTAATGCCTTCTTTACAACATATACACCTGATTAATCTGTCAAATTAGAATTGATCTGACTGTACATTTTCAATCCAGACATTTTCTACTTAAGATCAAATTCTTGAAAATTCTAGCTGTTTTGTTCTTAAATTAGCCAGTGGTGTTTATCCTGCTACAACAAACCTTATCCTCTGTTTAAATAATTATATGATGGAAGACTGGTATGAAAAGACATATGGGGTGGAATATGTATCTGTGTTACTTCCTCAGGAATTCTGTTTTCAGTGCATTGAATGAGTACATCAGTTATTACATGGTATTTTAAAATAAAAAGTTATAATTCTAATAATAATTTTTATTCTTGGTAACACAAGTAATGAATGTATTATCTAATGGACTTATGTATATAATTTGTTTATTAATTTCAGATACCTATTATTGATACAAATGACCGTAATACTGAGAAGTATACAATAGAAAAAATACTAAATTCATATGTTAGACGAAATGGTGAGTACTGTTTTCTTATTCTTGAATATAAAAGACAACTTTTTCTTCATGCAATTCACCTTCTTGAGTTCATTGTAAGTTAAAAATATAATGTAGAAGAGGAGAAAAATTGGCACTAGTTTATTGTACTCTAGATTTACAATGAAAGATTTAAAAGTTATTCAGCATCATAGTATTTGTAATTTTAGTTACGAATGAAATGTGAGTCTACTCCAATTTACACTAGTAGGTTTAATAATTGCCATAGTTTAGTAAAGGACAAAGTCTTAGATGTCTGTAAAATATTCAGTTGCTATTTTGTTTATATAAAGTACAAGCATTTTCATGCACCATTTTATAGTGTGGTTTGTTAGGACATGTGATATTTAGACCATTAACTCATAAGCCTGAAAATATTATATAATTAGAGACTTCATATTTTTATTTATTTTCTAAAAATTCATTTATAATATTTAAACTTTACTATGAATAGCAGTACTTTTTAACTTCTAGACTAGCATGAATGTAAGTACTGCTTGATTTCCAGTTCAACCTTACAAATAAAACTCCAGTGCTAATCCAACATAATCTACAGAATTCTTTAACTTCTAGTCCAACATGACCAACAGAACTCATTAACTCCAGTCCAACATGACCAACAGAACTCATTAACTCTAGTCCAACATTAATAGCTGATATTCTTTAGTTTCCAATTTAATATGACCAGTTTAATAGTATGGCCAGCAGTACTGCTTATTGGCCAGTTCAACTTATTATGTAATGCAGAATAATGAATATTACAACATAGCTTTGAGTTATGCATTTGCTAACAATGTCCCTTAACAACCATAAATATGTTTTAGATCAGTGGTTCTCAAAAGTTTTTGTTTGTGGACAATATTTGTTTTTATCTAAGGGGACCACAATGGGATCTGTATGCTATGTTGCCATTTTCTTTCTTTAATTATAAAACCTTTCTTTGGACTACCTGAATGAAGCCTGCAGAACACACATTTAGAACTGCTGTTTTAGATCTAGATGAATTGCTAGAAGCTGTGAAAAGGACTCTCTGAAACAATTTTCTGAAAATAAGTTTGTACATATTAGTTGATTTCAATATTGTACTGATCTTTGTAGCTTCTGTTGATATTTTGTATTTTCTTTCTAGTTACTACATACCTAGGGAATGAGTATGTAGACTGGAAAACAGGAAGAGGAGCAAAAAAACCATTCATTATTTCTTTGAACATTCTTTACCCAGAAGAAACAATTATGTATCCTTACTGCTTTAGTAGAATTTTGTATTAAGGATATCAGTTTTGCTACTAAATATTGTGTGAATTGATTGATTTTCTTTTCAGGGGATAATTTTAAACATAAATTTGTAATTTGCTCATATCCAGATTAGTGATTAATTTAACTATTTAACATCCAGAAAATTTTCAAAATGCACAAAAATGATAGCTGTGGAGAATTATTCAACATTCTTGCCCTTCACTTTACCATGTTTTATATTTTCTGGTCAAAAGCCAATTGCTTTTTTCTGTGCAGCTTCATTTTTAAAGCATATAAAAGAAATGTAAAACACTATGGAAGCATCAGAAAACAATTCTGTATGTCTTATTAGTTGTAATATAAAATGGAAAGGTGTTTAAAGTGCAATAAATGCATTTGATGTGACTTTGATTGGATATCCATTGAAAGAACGCTATTAAGGAAAAGGGGCAAAGAGAGTTTCCAAAAAAAGAATACAAAGGAAAACCAGAGATGAAAAGGGAAAAAAACCGTCTTTGATATCTTCTTATTCAAATGCAAAAGTTCTTGTTGTTTTCAATTTCAATGAAGCTTACCTTGAAGTGCATTCATTTTTTCCTTTTCTGAACTAGTTTCTAGATGGTATCTCATGTACTCTCTGTACTGCTCTTATTTAAATTCTTTTGATAATTGTCTGCAATGAAATATCCACATTTCTGGCCTAGTTTACAATGAAATTAGCAGTAAATCCTTATTGGAATAGATCAGCAACAATCATTTTGGAAGTAGTATCAAAATCAGTTTCAGTTTTTATGCTGATTGTGGAATGTTTTATACTTGGTCTAAATGATACACCAACAAAATGTGAAAAATTAGTACTACTGGATCTGATCTGAGAATTTGGCCTGGTTAAGCTACAAACTTGGGGTTAAACATATTTTATAATTGTAATACTTTCTGTATGTTTACTTCCACCTTATAATTAAATTGTTAAGCATTTTGACATGCCTGGTTCTTCAATGGCTCACTCTGAAAGGGTTCTTTTTATTAAGTACTTGATGAAATTCGTTCAGAAACAATTCTATATTTAGGAATGATCAACCTATTATGTGTGCTTGAGAAAGTTGACTGTGTTTTATATCCTGTTTATTATATACGAAGGAATCAAAGAAAAAGTATTGTTTGCATATTGCATTTTAGTTTGTAATCTAGTTTATATTTTTAATATTGAATTGATTATGAAGTTTTTGTGACTGTAAATAAATTTTGGTTTTACATGCAGGGCAGGAAGTATTGTGACACCTGTGCATAATCATGGACATTTTAGGTGCCAGGAAAGATTTTTGGACTAATATTTCTGTGCTCCTTTTTTTAACTTGTGAAGTCCATTTTTCATCAATTTGACAGTGTTTTATGCTGATGCTTAGGAATAAGAGTGAGTGAAAATTATATCTAAATTTCAGTGTGATGTTTTAGTTATGTGTAATAGTCATTAAGTATTTCAAAAGGTGAAATAATCACCCTGAAAAACATTACTAAAACATTCTTAACAATTTCCCAGCTACAAGACTGGATTTTGGCAGCTTTTGAAATGGGCTTGGATTCAGTATGCAGCTATGTTGTTAATCTTTCTATATATCATTCACCAGATTAAAGATTTTGTGTTCAGAAATCAGCTGTTCAGCACCATAGTTGATAATCCTCTAAAGAAACACTAATAATCATATAAAAGGAGAGAAAAAGTTTAGATGTGTGAAAATTAAAGCTAGTTTTTATTTCATCAGGTATTTCATGTATATGGTCTCTGTTTTTTTTTTTTAGGGTAATTCAAAGAAATGAATTGATACAAGTTATAACTCATTTACCACTGTTCTGTAAGTTGCATATGAATGTAATCATATTGTTTAACAAACCTGTATTTCTATAGCATTCTAGCTTTTATAGTATCTACTTTCATTCAAGTAAAATTGTAAATTGACATTGATATTTATTGATTAAAATAAAATGTTTATAAGTCAGAAGTAAATATTTATAGTTGATATTCAAAGTATTATTTACTCTGTAATATTCATTTTGATGTGTGGAAATCTCATAGGCAATATAAGTTCCAAACATATGTTGTTCTTTAATCAATTATATGGACAATTTATCACTGTCATTCAAATCAAAACCAGAACCATTTCATCAACCAATGATGAATCAGAAGCACCTAATTATCAGGTTCGAACACCACCAGCTAGTCACAATCCACATCAAACATCATCACCAAATACCTTATACACAAAGTGTAACATTTCTTATTCTGAAATGTTGTCATCTTAGCTTTCTGTGCTGAACCAATTTCGGTAATGTTCTATTGTCTGTGCAAGGCATTTGATGTGTATTTGCATCTTTGTTTCATTAGTTTTTGTTTGGTCTCTCAATTGCTGCTCGGTGATAAGTCTGAGGGCTTATAACTAAAAATCATGTTATGATACCAATGGTGGGCAGAGCACAGATAGCCTATTTGCATAGCTTTGTGCTTAACAAGAAAATTTGTGTTCAGTATCCTTTTGTATTAAGTGTGTAACAAATTTCAGCAGTGATATTAGGGTGTTGTAAGTTGCCAATTCAGAACTTATACAACAAATAGAATTTGTAAGAAAAAGAAATATTTTACTTAAAAAGTGGAACCTCTTATATAATTATCAGACTTGGCTTTGGAGATTTTTTTTATTTACCAGTGTTTATTAAGAAAAACAAACAAACAATATTTTAAACAACTTATTTATTAAATGGAATGTTGGTATACTTTGGTGACAGATTTTCTTGTAGGCAGATTTTGCTGAATAAGACCGATGTCTGTAGGTTTACTTTCTTCTTGAGAAGATTTCCAAGAAGAAAGTAAACCTACAGACATCGGTCTTATTCAACAAAATCTGCTTATTAAATGGAGTAAACCCAAAGTGATAATGCCACTTTTGTTTTAGCCAGAATAAGGTTTTAAAATCTTTGAAGCCATCTCTAAATAACTTGTTCAATGCTGACCCTGCTATGTTAACTTGACCATTCAAATTATTACAATGTTTTTAGATGATTTTGAAATAAAGTAGATAGTCCCATACTATATGTTTAATCAGCTTTAAGGAATCTTAACATTGCAACTACACTTTAAAAATTTTCAGTGATTAATGTTTATTTTTGTATTTCACTCACATTTGGTTTATATCATCATCCATTGGATATTTATGTGCTACATAATATAAAGAAATATACCCAACTTAAGCCTGACTTTTAGACTTATTTTGTCCCACCGTAGCTTACATTCAGTTTGAAATTGAAAAAAATAAAGCAATTATTATATCCCAAAACATAATGTTTAGATGTAAATTTGTATTTATGTGTATGTAAAAATATAATGTTCAGTGGATAAAACGAGATTTTTCACTTGTTTTATGGTTTGAGTAACAAGTTTTATGTTTTTCACTTGTTCTTTTTTCTCATGACTAAAAAGTGATTCTGTTGTGATTCTTATATTTCACAGTTTCTTTTCATGAATTGTTTTCAAGATCTGTCCACACACTTCATTGTAACAACAGAAATCATCTCAATTCAAGGGAGAATTAAAGTTTTGATTTCATTTCCAACCATTTTTTATGAGTATTTATATTTTGCATCTTTCACAGTCAGTATTAATCATTCAATTATGTATATATATTTTGTTCTCTTTGTGAAGAACTTTTAAAAGCCTGTCAGTTTTTGAATTAGTTTATCTTACTGCAAATACCTGATTAAAATTTTATTTCATGGTTGCTTTAAGACAAAACAGCTTTGTTATCTAAAACTGAAATATTTTATTTTGAAATCATATTATTTTGTTATGATTTTATATTTTTCTCATCACGTAATCACTGATATGTGTGTTCAAACATAAAGTTTTAAAATAATTGCAGAATCTTAATAATTTATTCAACACTACAATAAACTTAAAATTTTTGGCAAATAATACTTTCAACTGTTGATATATGAGATCCTACAATTCATGACTATAGAGCTGAAAAACCTTAAGCAGATAATTTAATCAATTAAACTGAGGTTTTAAACCTACCTCTCCACATAGCTACCTCATACTTTATGTTAATATTTTTCATAATCACATAGCTACAGCTTAGTTTATATTATTATCTTTCATAATCACATAGCAGTAGTTAAACTGAGGTTTTAAACATTACTGACTACTAGCAGTAGTTAATTGAAGGTTCCCATCCTTTCTAACCTCCGAGCAGTAGATTATGTTAATATCTTTCATAATCACATAGCTACAGCTTAGTTTATATTATTATCTTTCATAATCACATAGCTACAGCTTAGTTTATATTATTATCTTTCATAATCACATAGCAGTAGTTAATTGAAGGTTCTCATCCTTTCTAACCTCCGAGCAGTAGATTATGTTAATATCTTTCATAATCATATAGAAGAATTAACTCAAGGTTCTCATCCTTCCCAACCATATAGGTTAAAGATAATATAAGCAGTGTTTATTAGATGTCTGAATAGTTGCAAACCAGAAGTGTTTAAGCAGTACCCAACTGAAGAACTTGATCACCATTAATGAGCATACTATATAGTTGAGGTTTGAAAATCTTAAGCAGCACTAACTAGCAATGTATGTAAGTCCAGAGTTGCTGAATTAAGTAGCATTAACTAGCAGAGAACAAATAAGTAGAAAAATGTGAAGGTGATAAAATAAAGAAATTAGACTTTTAAAGAAAAGTCACTTTTAAAAACTGGCTTAAAAAAGATCATTTTCTCGAAACGTTGCCAAGTAAATAAATTACTGCCATAGTTTTTAAAGGGGATTTTTCTCTGAAAGTCTAATTTCTTTAACTAGCAGCATATGTAAGTCCAGATTTTCTGAACTTAAGCAGCAACATTAGCTAGCAATGTATGTAAGTCCAGATTTGCTGAACTTAAGTAGCATCAACTGGCAGAGTAAGTCTGCATTTGCTGAACTTTAGCAGCACCAATTAGCAATGTGTATAAGTTCAGATTTGATGAATTTAAGCAGCACTAACTAGAAACCTGTGTAATTCTACATGCAGGTTGCTCATACTCAAATAATGTAAGCAACACTGACTAGCAACATTTGCTGTTTTAACGTAATGAATGTAGGCAGCACTGACTGTTTTGATATTCTAAGGTAAAACTGGTTTCAACAGATAAGCTATCAAGATCATAAGATACAAGTGAATATATCTGCATACTATGAAATAGATCAAATTTGACCAAGAATGAATGATATCGGACACAGAATTTTCTTGGAAACAAAATACACGCTTACTATGATTTGCAAATATGACGTGAAATTGTCTATGACAAAGACAATACCTCTTTGTTGTAAGCTAACTTCTGTGGATATGTAATTGACATCCTTGTTGACTGAATGTCCCAAGATTGTAAAAATGTGCTAATTTTTTTTACATCGGTAAAGGCTACGTACTACAATGTTTGTTCTTAATTCTTGGAATGTAGCTTATTTAAAGGGACTTGGTTGAAGACTGCATGTAGACAGTTGGTTGAAGTGTGTAATATGTGGACTTGTGGGATAACTGACTTCCTTTGTTTTGTTAGGTTATTTAAATCAGGCATTTCCATAGTTCTTTCTCTTGACTTTGCACTTAATTTTTCTTGGTCTCAAGTTTTGCAGCTTTTCATCTCTGAACTCAGTACTAAACCATACAAAAGAAGCCCAGTCAGTTTTGTTAACCTCACACTGTGTTTGTTGGTAATGAATTTTGTTTAAAACTGCCCTTCTGTTTGCTTGTTTTTTCTACTGTTTTTGTTCAGTATATTATTCCCTTAAAGTACTTGAACCTGTAATTTATGGAACTTTTGGCTTTCTTTCTGAACATCAGTTTATCTGGATATCAAGTCTAATCTGATAAACGCTAGACGTACACCGAATAAAAACTAGCTTTGGTTAGATCCATATAACAATTTTAAGCTTCTTGAAAACTTTCCAGAATACCACTTCATCAGGTAAGCCACATTAACAGAAGAGGGAAATAAATCTTCCGTTTACTTTGTTTTTTTTTCCATATAACCAATATGTCAGACATCCTACTGAGATCAGCTTAATGAATTTTCTGTCAAACATGTCAGGTGTGAAAAATATACTTGTCCTGTGCTCTGTGTGTTATTGCTTAAGGGTAAGATTAACACAGTTCGGTGTTAGATACTTCCACTTCATCTAGAACTTGTAACTAAATGTAGAAATATATACTCAATTTTAGAAAAATACATGTATGGTGGATGCAGGATAGCTTACAAAAGAAGTGGAAATCACTGAGAAAATTTTCACAATAATAGCAGATTCACTCACGAAAAAAAGAGTTTACTATTAAAGTGGTATTGACTGAACTTGATCCAAAACAAAATTTCAAGGGAGTTTCTTAATACTGTTGACACATCCATTGAATGTGTGAAAGATAGGTTTCAGCAACTACAGTTTATTATTCAGTATCCTGTGTTGCATCGCTGACTTGTTCAAAATGAGCTCAACGGAGTACCTTGCTAAACATTGCTTAGATAACCAGATCAACCTGAGACAATGCAACAAAATTACAGGCTCTTTTATGGAGAGTAACAATGATGGCTCTCAAAAGTGTATTGGAATACATATTTCAAAACAGATTCGTGTTGTCGTTTCACGATAGCTGTGTCACACTGAAAATTTGACTTTGTTCATTATAGTTACTTGTGAATAAACAAAAATAAAAAAACGAACTTTTCTCAACTTGCAATGAGATAAGTTTAATCAATTTATTAGATTATCGTAAGAAAAACATGGACTATAAAGTGCTTAACTTTACTACATTTTCCATGATAAATTATGATACTTATAAATTTAATGCTCGTTCAGGCTTTTTATAAAAATTACACACACTTCAAAATCCACGATTTACACATTTCAATGTACTACACTTAAAACAACTGATTAATTTTTAGTAGGTTTCTTACTTTTCTGTCAAAAATACCAGACGATTACTTTTAGCTACTTCCCCTAAATTTAATATTACATGTTTATTGCGTATTCTTTTGTCACAAAAACACAAGCTGTCCTATGGTGTTATCTAGATCTCAGTGAGATTATATCCTTAATATTAGTACTATAATAAGGTTATGGTGATCAGATATGTTATTGCCATGTTTAGTAGCCAATATCTATGTCTAGTTATTAATTTGTTGCTAATATTTTTAATTATTAGTTAATAATTACTTAGTGGTTTTATACTACTAATAGTGGCTTAACAAAGTAACTAGTCACTAATTAAATTTCAGTGATCGTACAGACTACTAGCTATGAAAAAACATATACGAATCAGTGAGTTAATATCCTCAATATTGCAGTGATACTTTATGTAGAAGTATCCTTAACAGGATAGTGATATTAAAAGTAGGACTCGGATAAACGATAATAAACAATAAATTGATACGTCTACATGAAAACTTTTTCTAGTTTATTTTAATTCCATTGTAACACAGTCTTTACTGCCTGACTAAGGGCGTCTGCTTAGCATACCCAAAATGTGTCAAGTCTTTACTGGAAGCCTGATAATCTTTGCTTAATCCTCAATGAAAATATATTTCACATACCACCAATTGGATGCTGAAAATAGCAGGTTTAGGCTGGTCAATTCACAGTTCAACTCTAATAGATCTGCAATTTTTGTGAAGTTTTTGCCATCAATTTACTGCGATTTTGAAGAAAATGGTGAGAATGAAAGTGAAAGTAGTCAGACTGGACACCAAACCTGAAAATTGATGTTGTCACAATCAAGCTAACCTTATGATTTTGATGTCAAGTCCGTCTGATACCTTTCATTAAGCTGTTAATATAAACAGACCTGAGATGGACCCCCTAACTAAGTTCAGAATTAGAGAATAATGCCTAGTACTTATGCTTTTAGCTAATGGAATATTTTAAAACTAGACGAAAGTTCCCAGTTTTCCCTTGAAGGAGAAAAGTCCACCTTTCGAAAACGCTCAGGTTATAGAGTTTTTATTCATTTCTGTCAAGACTTCTTGAATCTACGTGTTTTTTTAACATCATGAATTAAGACTAGGGACAATGGAGTTGTTAAACGTTGGGGCATTTGATGCACCCTACTAAACAACTAACTATAGGGATCAAAGTGTTATTAAAGATAATAATGTGTGCTCACTAGCATGCATTCTTAAATGCAAACCTTCCAAGCTTTAGTGTGCAAAAGTTTGTTACAAATGTACAACGTTTAAACAAGCTTTGGTCAAGTAGTTGGCATATACACGGGAATATATATATTAGTAAAGAACGAAGAGGTCACATGACCGTAGATTGCTTACCAGCTTAGTAAAGGTATCTTGGTACTCCGGGGTGTTGGTTTGTTTTTCTGAATTTCGAGCAAAGCTACACGAGGGCTATCTGCGCTAGCCGTCCCTAATTTAGCAGTGTAAGACTAGAGGGAAGGCAGCTAGTCATCACCACCCACCGCCAACTCTTGGACTACTCTTTTACCAACGAATAGTTGGATTGACCGTAACATTATAATGCCCCCACAGCTGAAAGGGCGAGCATGTTTGTTGTGACGAGGATTCGAATCCGCGACCCTTAGATTGCGAGTCGAGCGTCCTAACCACCTGGTCGTGTTGGTTTAGAGTAAGGTAGTTTTGTTCAAACATGATGGCTACCTTTATTTTGCGTTTGTTGATGTTTGGTTTTTTGTTTAAGATTACAGTATTTTGAATAGATCTACTGTAATAAAGTTTCTTTCACTAACCATTCAAGACATTTAAATTACAGGGAATAGTAATGATATAATTAAATACAATATATCTTAAAGTTTATAAGAAAAACAATTTACTTTGTAATAACGTAAAAAAGGCGTACTAGGGTCTACATGATCCATTTATGTTTAAGTAGTGCACTTTGAATAGCACAACATATTTTTTGAATGTGGTGTTATTCCCTTTAATTGGAGCCTGACCCAAGGATCACATGTCCCATCTGCAACAACCTCAAATGACAATTACACCCACGACGACGCCTATTCCCTCTCCTCCCCCAGAATTTAACCAATCATTTCTAAAACCAAGGTAGAATCATTAATAATCCTAATCCTTGATCCTAATAATATTTTTTGTCTACGCAGTTCGGGCACTTAGAACTTACTAGTGATGCTTTTCCGGCTGTCTTCCTTCCATCCTGTTGCGGCGGTGAAACGAAAGTCAAGTAATAAAGCTAATTATTATAAGGTTAATTTTTTCCTCTACATAGTAACACCTTATAAACCAATAGAGTGACGAAGAGAGAGATCTTAATTTCTGAGCATCCTTGGTTTATTTAAACCTAAATACCTTCCAAGAACGAAAGAAAGAGGAAAATACCTAAAATGACCTGCAGAAGGAAGGCTAGTTTGTTTGTTTGTAGTTAAGCACAAAGCTACACAATTGGCTATCTATGTTTTGCCCACTACTGGTATCGAAACCCGATTTATAGCGTTATATGTCCACAGACTTAGCGCTGGGGGCACTGCAGAAGGTCTCACTACAGAAGCTGCAACATTATCTCTTTTTCTTTCAACAGACAATTGCGGCCACTAAAGCTTTCAAACTAACTACGTCTAATCTGCCTAAAGTTCCACTAAAATAACGTGTAAAATGTGTATAAAAAATCACGTTAGTTTGGACACTGCTAAGCTCTTATTTTACTAAATGTAAAAGTATTGTTTAAGATATTAATTTATACTTTTAGATCAGTTATCGAATTATATGTTGAAGTGACAGAAGTTTCTCTAACCACAACCTTTATGTTTCTCTCTCCGTTTCTAATATTCTCTCGTTTTCTACATATTTACATGTCATTTACACAGTTTAATTTCCGACAGGGATATATACAGATTAATTTATAAATTGAATGTAAGTAATTAATTCGGAAATTAAGCTTTTTTCCATAAACGTATATTTACCGATGATTCGTTTCAGGGCTTCTTAAGTAAACTAACCTTAGAGTCTTCTTTAAAGAGGTTTAGGCTCAATTATATATCTAAATCGGCAACCTTTTCTTAGGAATTTCCAAAGAAGCGTGCCATTAATTGCGGCTTCGGGCTCTGGATCAATAGATGTGTCGATTTGGATCTCTTTGCTTTAGGTATTCATTCTAATATGGGTTCACTGGTCTGAAATCCAAAGTTTTTTTTGGTGGATGTTTTCGTGTTTTGTTTCTCTTTGGTCTGTGCCAGTTTGCTGGTCTTGTAGTTTCCTCTTTGCAATGGTCTTCCGTGATTTTACCTTCATTTGCTGATTGTTGTGTGTTGAGATTTCGAATGTCAGTAGTGTATATAAAATATTTCTGCTACACTTAAAGGCCAATGAATTAAAATAATGTTAAAAAATACCAAAAATAGCCCAAAAACATCAAAATATAGGTCAAAATCATTAAAAATAGCCAAAAATAATTAAAAACATCCAAAAATCATCAAAGAGGTTTCAAAATCGCCGAAAAGAAATCGAAAATGATAATCATCAAATTTTTCTTTCGTTGCTTTGCTCTCTATGTTTTTCAATTTTGCCTCCCCATTAGGGACGTGGGGTTTCTTTCTTAACTTGGAGATTGATATTTTCTAAAATTTTACATTTTGAATTAGTAGATCAAAGTGTGACAGAAACCACATATATACATTGCTACAGTACTATATACACTACACCCCTTTGGTGGTTGTTAATACATGTAAAATTCACAAATTATATATATTGCCGTATGAATGCAATACCTTTTTGATAGACACATCGTTATATTCTTTTTTTTCTGATATGATAAAATAATCAATGAATATAGTTGAGGATTCCAACATAACAGTGAATTGACAATTAGTGAAAATGCACAAAAAGTATTGATAAAAAATCGTATTTCCATCCTTTTTTGTATTTCAATATATATATAGGAGATTCCTTGAATGGATTATCCAGTCTTTTCATTTTTATAAGCATTAACAAGAATAAGTTTTGATGAATAAGTATTTTCATCAATTTCAAATGTTTCGATATTAATTTTATTGAATTTATAAACTGTTTATCATCTACATTGATCATTTATTTATGCTTAGTCAAACTATATAGGTGTTTTAAAATAGATCATAAATTATATCAAACTGTTTAAAACAACAGTTATTACAAAACCTCAAATTCAATGATATAAGCTTTCTGATTATTTTCCACAGTCTTTCATCCCGCTATAAACAAGGGTAAGATTTTTCATCTCATTCATTGTTGTAATACCCTTCTCATTTATGTTTTTATTAGATCTTCCAGGTAAAAAATATTTTGAATTCATTCATTAGCACAGTTACAATTCTATCATCAAACTGAGTTTTAATTGTTTTAAACAGAGACAGAGAATTTATCTCATGGATTTAGTTCACTGAATTTGCGAATTTCGGTATATTGAAGTGTTCCAATAGCATTAACTTTTTAGTGTTTTCATTTCTATAGGAGAAAAAAATGACTTCACGCTAAAGTATTAATGCCGTCTGGTAATATATACACCTGGAAAAAAGTTAAGTACCCCCAAATATTTTTC
>NW_013666819.1:274789-279303 GCF_000517525.1 Limulus polyphemus
ATAATCTTGTTTTCCTGTGCCCAATAATGCATAATTCCATTTGATAAACACGTTTAGATTGAATGGTAATTTATAATCAGTCACAAGAACGTCGAATCTGAATCACTTGAAAAAAACACGGGGGTGCTTAACTTTTTTCCAGGTGTATATATATATGTGTGTTGCCCTCATTCGAGCTTAATGATTCCTTGTTAACTTGAACAAAATATATTTCACTTTTTATTAGATGCATAGTTTTATATATTTCTTTTTGGATTAAATAAACATTCTTTATATTCATCGAATACAATTCTATTTTTTAAACATATTTCATTACACCTTTATACTTCTTACAAATTTTATTATTTTGGATTGTAAAAGCATGCAAATTCAGTCGTAATGTTTCCATTCTTTTCGTTTTTCATTTTACCCAAAATGTTTTGTATACTAACGGAAGGAACACCATAAGGATTGTCTTTTGGATAATCTGAAGCATTAAAGAAATTAATGTTTCTTTTATATCCTGATAGAGGTTGTCTGTTTTCATCTCGTAGATATAAGAATCAGTATCTTGGTATAACGATTTTAAGTCACCACCATACTTTAGTTTCATGAATCCATGAAGGAAATCATACATCAATGTTTTCAAAGTATCTATAATGCTCATACCAATGTAACTTGGTATATTGCTTATTATTTTTGTTTCATTCATATGAAAAGCGGATAACGTTTCTGTAAACATTGCTCTCTTCTTGAAGTTTGGTTTAGCTATTAATTTTTCAGCACAATTTTATATCAACTTATTTCCTGATATTTCTCATAGTCTTTCCAAATACAGAATTATCTAATAACTTGTAAAAATATTTTTCAAAATTATTAGTGGCTTTAGTTTTCATTTATATATATTTAGGTCAATATACTTCTTAAGCCAATCAGATTGTTTGAACTATAACACTGTTTGAATTTTCTTCAGTTTTTATTCCTTAAAAATATTCTGTTAAAGCATTGACATTTTATTCAGTGTGATCCTTGGTCCTGATGAACACTTGAAAGTTTTTGAATGTCCGGTTGCAGTGTTGTCAGTGATAAGCGAAGATCACCTCCCTTTACAACATCAAGGTGGTTACGTATTTTTGATAGCAAATAAGTCACCCGACTAAAACCAGATTCAACCACATAAGATGTGAGAAAAGCGATAAAATACAACTTTGACTTCTCCCAGAGATGTGGAAACTTATTAGCTATTTCACTACTTATCCAGAAATAATGTTTGTCACGTTTGAATCTCGCTTGGGCTGTTCTTGAGAATCAGTCAAAAACATTCACAGATAACAGACGAACATTTTGATTGTTACTCTAGTACTAATCGCGTCTGGTAACTTGACTTTTGAGCTGTGTGTGATACTAGGAGAAAGGAACCTTTGATTCAATTTTAAATATTTTGTATGGTCAACGAAGTTTCGGTGGCCCACTCAGAATTTACTGTAGCCCCCTAATTTTTTGTCATTCACGTATGGCCCCTTAGAAACATGGTGTGACCCCCTGGGTGGCCATATGGCCCACGTTGAGAACCACTGGTGTTTATATACTGTTATATTTGTGGAAATTTGTTGAAAAGAAACAAAGGCAAAACATTACAGAATTCGTCATAAAAGCGTATTACCCATATTTTGGAATAAAACTTGGGTGTCAAGACAAATCATGGGCTCCGCACAAAGTTTGCACCATTTGTGTCGAAGAGTTGAGACAATGGACTAAAGGTAAGAAAAAAATCTTTGTCTTTTGGAATTCCAATGGTCGGACGTGAGCCTAGAAACCACGGAGATGACTGCTATTTTTGCTCGTGTAACGTGCAGAACTTTAATACTCGAAATATAAAGAAAATTTATTATCCGAACCTTCAATCTGCTATAAAACCTGTTGCTCATGGACCTCTTGTACCTTTAATTACTCCATTGTAAACTCTTGATATAGTTTCATCTGATTCTGAATCTGATGGCAATAGAAATGATGATAGGGATTGTTTTTAAAACTAAAAGGCGTGGATTTCACACACACACAAAATCAGGATGAATGACGATGCATATTCGTTTGACATCAATGTTCTTTCCTTTTCATCAGTTTATTTTATCTTTGTTAACAAACATAATAATAAAAAATATTCATTGTGGTAAACGAAATAATAATTTGATCAAAGTAAGAGTTTATTTTTCTTACTTGAATTTTTTATACTATTATATAAATTTCTCTTTTTTATTTCTATTTGACAGATTGCAAATACTCTACAACTATATAGTGATAGAAAAATATAGATATTATTTTCGAACTCTGCGTAGCTGAATTATGGAAAATTTGTTATTAAAACCAAAACAACTTTTATGAAGTTTAAATTCGCAGGCCTGTGTTATAGTCCTTTGAATTTATCACTTTGAATTTTTGTCTGGTTTCCCCTCTTTAAGAATCTCTTTGAATGACTTTATTATTTCTTCTCCCGTTGATACTTTTATTAGAATAGTCCAAGCATATTTACTAAAAATATTTGTAACTGTTGAAATATAGTTTGTGATATTATTGTAAGATATAAATGTACTCACATCAATTAGTTTGTTTTTGAATTTCGCGCAAAGCTACACGAGGGCTATCTGCGCTAGCCGTCCCTAATTTAGCAGTGTAAGACTGGAGGGAAGGCAGCTAGTCATCACCACCCACCGCCAACTCTTGGGCTACTCTTTTACCAACGAATAGTGGGATTGACTGTCACATTATAACGCCCCCACGGCTGAAAAGGCAAGCATGTTTGGTATGACGGGGATTCGAACCCGCGACCCTCAGATTGCGAGTCGAGTGCCTTAACCACCTGGCCATGCCGGGCCATTCACCTTGTGAGAATCAGTTTGCACACCATGCTCACTTACAATGTGACCTAAGTAAAGCACCTCTTTCTGGAACAAGTGGCATATCTTGGGATGGAGTTTGAGGTTTGCTGCTTTCAAACGCTTCAATACTTCCTCCAGCCAGGACATTTCTTCATCAAAAGTTGTTGCGAATACAATGACATCATCCAGGTACACTAGGGCTATCCTCCATTGTAGGCCTTCCAGTACTCTTTCCATCAGCCTCTCAAATGTTGCTGGGACATTGCTAAGCCCGAATGACATCACACGGTATTGCCAGAGACCTTGGCCATAACTAAATGCAGTCTTATGTTTATCTGCTTCAGCCATTTTTATTTGATGTACACTTGACTTTAAGTTCAGAGTTGAAAACCACCTGGCTCCACTTAGGGCATCGAGAGTATCATCAATTCTTGGCAGTGGGTATGAGGCCTTTTTGGTTATACTGTTAAGAGGCCTGAAGTACCCACAGCAACGTTGGGTCCCATCCTTCTTCTGGACTAACACGACGGGAACTGACCAGGGACTATCTGATTTCTCGACTATCCCTTCTTTAATTAGGCCATCCATGACTTTTTCATCTCTTGTCCCTTTGCCAGAGCTATTCTTCTCGGAGAGATCTTTACAGGACGGCGATTGCCTGTGTTTATTCTGTTCTCCACAAGGTCTGTGCAGCCAATGTGATGATCTCCATTTGAAAAGACGTATGCATAATTCGCCAAAAGTTCCATAACCTGAAGAGCCTGTGATTATGACAAATAGATTATGCTCTTCTTATAGAGGTCAGTTAAACGTTCTGGGAGAAGATGTCGTATTTCGAAGGTTGAATTTCTTGCCTTAACATTGACTAGCTCTACCTCCTGGCACACACCCAACAATGCCCATCCCTAAGTGTCTGCTCACATTTAGAGAAATTAGCCACTGTTATGAGTACTATTTGGTGACCTGCTACAAGTGACCTTCCAATCTTCACGTCTCCTGGCCTGGAAGAGTCTTCTACTGCTTCCACAAGCATCGGGCTTCCTTGGGAATGTTCTTTTATTCTACCCCAAATTATCTTCTCTGACATAGGGGGGTATCGTAATTGACTTAAGTGCTGTGACATGCAAATCAATAGAAGCAGCAACACTTACTGGAATTTGGCCTTTGTTCCCAAACATAATTTTATTAAAGTTAACTACACATTTCCTCGGTAGTAAGTAGTCCATTGGTCTTCAATTTCAGCCAAGTATACTTTGTGTCTGCCCTTTATGCCCATGAGCTCAATAGTTATCCACACTGGTCCCCACAACCTTGCATAATGTCCTGTCACACCAAAGAGCTTCTGTATGGCTTCTGGTACTCCTTTGTGATCTAGCACCTTGGTACTCACAAGGGTTTGCTGTGATGCAGAATCTCTGACAAAGTTGCATCTTTGGTCATCCAGCTTTCCTGTCACGTATACACTATGTGTGCTTGCCATTTTACACTTAGCTGTTGGGACTTTCACGATGGGGGTTGGTAGGCATCACTCAACATGAACCACTGCTGGTTTCCCCGAGGCTGACTTATTGGTAATATTCTTCTTACACTGGCTCCTCATATGTCCTTGCTTTCCACAGTTCCAACAACCTTTGTGGATAGCAGCCTTTCCTGTCATGG
>NW_013666819.1:279887-298800 GCF_000517525.1 Limulus polyphemus
ACCCCTATTGCTGACACACATGTCTGTAATGTGACTTCTGGCAGGACTGAAGATGTCTGCATTAGGGTTTAGCTGCGGGGTCTGTAAGGGGCTTCCTTTTGTCTGGGGCTGATTAAGTCCATGGTTAATATATCTTCCCTGTGTAAAAGACAGTAAATCGTTCTTGAATGTATTTAATTCACTTTGAAATTTACTAATCTTTTCCATTTGTGTATGCTGGCTTTCTCTCAACTGTCAAAGACTTTCTTCTTATTTATTTTCTTTCTCCTACAACCACTGCTGTAGCCTCTCTTGTTTCTTTTTTCGTTCTTCTTGTTTCTTTTGTTTTTCTCCCAACAACTGCTGTAATCTCTCTTGTTTATTTGCTGTTCGAGCTGCCACTGTTGCAGGTTTTCTTGCCACTTCTTGATTCCATTTTTTTTCTTCCCACTCTCTGACATCAGTTTGTTGCGTATCTGCTTGTTTGTTAATTTACGGTATAAATTCTTTCCGAGGAACTTCAGAGATACAAGTTCTTTTTTAATTAAAACTAGTTTATTCTTTCTCGATACAACTTTGTAATACACATAATTTCCACAGTCACTTTCAACTTAACAATCTCAATAACACACGTTATAAATCACAGTGATTCACACACTTACGGTGCCTACTGTTCACTTGACTCAATTATCTCTATCTTCAATGTATCTGCATATCTATCTCTTCGATCTATCTGCCTATCTCGCTGGCTTTCTTTACCAGGCTTATAAACTAAAAAAAGAGGGCGTCTAACAAATACTCGGAGATTCACGGGGTTCCCCTATAATTCTAGAAACTCCAGCGCGCATGCTCCCAGCGTCACGCGACTTCCACTGTCGTAACAGAATGTTATACTTAGGAATATGTTTTAGAGAAGCTAAATTTTGTGTATTATAGTTTGTTTTTTTTGTGGTAATTTCTTGCGCTTTATGTTGATTTTTTTCAAGAAAAATGATGGATTGAGTCTTTGTGGGATTAAGTGTTACCCGCCCTGTGTCAGTTGTGAAAGTCTAAACTTTTGATTCGGCAACCAAGAGGTTTCGTGACGTACTTCAGATAGCTACGTCATGGGTATATTTAGATACGTGGGTATGTGGAAGTTCCGGAAAATGAATGTTATTAACGAAAATGATGTAGAGCATGGCTTAATAATGAGCTCTGTGGTACTCCCACTTGCAAATGAAAATGATTAGATAATGTGTTATTGATTTTAATCCTACCCTGACGGCTGGAGAGAGAACTAATTTCCAGTGTATAATTGGGACTGAGACGTTTAATTTCGAAAGTTTGAAATGTAGTCCATCATGCCATACTGAATCGAGAGCTTTCTTAACAAGAAATACCTCTACCGATGTGCGTACGTTTCCCAGGCCTGAAATATAGTTTCAAAGAGTCGTACAAGTTTACGAGGTGATCGGCGATTTATCTCTGCTTACGGGAAGTGTTCTTTGTATTTGTTAGCATATTATTAATTCTAGACATCATAGAAACCTTATAGCTATTATTTTTTTCAAGTGTTTATCCAAACTTTTTAAAATGGTGATTGGACGGTAATTGTTATGTATATTTAGGCCTCTGTCATCTTTAGGAATGATTATATTATTATTATTACAGACTTCCACAACGATGGGTAGTATGTAGATTAAAACACGCTGTGATATGCGTAATGAGGATATCTGAGGAGTTCTTTAGAATTATGTTATTATGTCGTCTTCACCTGGAGAGGAATTTTCAAATTATTTAATGTTGCTTCTAACTTCCACTTCAGTGGTGATCTCGTTACCTATTGGTAATGTGGTTTTGTGGCATTTATTGTTGTGAGTAGTGTCTATCTGTATGAATCACTATTTTATGAAATTACTGCCTCTATTGACGTATTGTACATCAAATAATCGATATTTGGAGTTTTGAATATTTCTTTATAATAGTCAGAAAAAGGAACTGCTTTATCTGTATCAGTGGCGGCTACAGTGTTGTTATATTCTAAGTTAGGGCAGTTTTTGGATTGATAGTTGCCACAAATTGGTATACATTTCTCCTAGAATAGGGCAGGGTCATTTCGTGTGTTATCTATCGTTGGCGGAAGATATCTAATTTAATTATTATTGTTGTCTGATAAATTCACATATCATGTTAGTTTCATGATTAATGAGAGTTTGAGTGAGATGTCATTCAAGAGCGGATTGGCCCACCGGGATATCGGGCAATTCCCCAGTGCATTTGACACATTCTTGTTTTAACCAGTATGCAGCATGTGAAAAATTATTGGGCCGCTGTTAGTGATAGTGCTTGGGCTGGTCCTTTAATGTCAATTACCTCCCGGTGGCGCAGCGGCATGTCTGTGGACTTTTAGCATTAGAAACCAGGTTGGGCAGAGCACAGATAGCTCATTGTGTATGTTTGTGCTTAGCTACAAACAAACAAAACAAATTAATGCCAATTCGTCACTGGTTACAATGAATAACCGGCGCAGACGACGTTTTTCACGAATATGAGCATGTATCTTCTGTCAACTTTCAGGAGTTTGAAATGTTTTTCCAGATTACATGTAGGAATTGTCATGCTAATGGCTTATGTGGTAGGAGTGGTGATTGATCGGGTTTATTAGTTTGATGTATCGAAGGGAATTGGTTATAGATTGGAAGTTTTCCCAGTTGACTTTAGTGAAGTTGAATATTGGTGGTAGATGAAGGATATGGTTACTAGTGTTATTGAACAGAGTGAATCAGATCGTACCATACTCCCCATCTATGTTTCGTGTAATTGAAAGTTCGATGAATGTGATATCAGAGCGGGATAAATCGCAAGATCTAATATATCTTGTGATCCGTTATTATATGCGAGAGTAGGGGTATCGTCTATAAGTGAGTGTAGAATGTCACCGTTGTGGTTTGAGGAGAAACTGTTAAAATCTACATGTTTGGAGTTTAAAGTACTTAAATTAATGGTTCATGGGTTTTTCTTAATGTCCTGTAGACACTCTTCCTTCAGACATGTAGTGCAATGCAGGCAATTTGACTTGGTGACAAAAGTTAAGTTGCTAGTTAATACAGCTCTTTCAACATATTCATCTGCTGACTGTACCAATGCACTCTCGTCGGCTTTTGCTCCCATTTTCTTCTTTTATTAAAGTCTACAACCTCATCCATCAAATATTCCATTTTTATGCTCACAATTTACTTCACTTTCAATCGTTTATGCTCGCCCAGATAAGCATGATATTTCAGTCTGGCTTCAGTAGCTGACATCAAGAGACTTTTTGTAATCTCTACATTTGTAACTTTTTCAACAGCTTCAACATCATCAGCAATAACTCTATGTGCCAACAATAATTGCTCCTGAAGATTCTTCAGAACCAATTCTATATTTACAGAGAATCTTCTATCAACATAGCCTAACCATGTGACAGAAGATTTTCACTCCACTCCACAATGTATTCTGGATTGTCTTCAAACTCAAATGTCCATACAAAATCTGTCAATCCTACAGGACACGGAGTCAAAATCTCGGAGACCGTCAGTATGCAATGAATAATCCCAAAGCTCTCTGCACGCCATCAAAGACAGGTCCCTTGACGTGGTTTGTAGCAAAATGCAAACACAGGATTCTCTTAATTTTCTGGATATATTCTTTCCTGTGGTCCACCATCAATCGTGGATCGAGACACTGCATATATATCGGATTGTAGCGAACTGTTAGTTTCAATAGTTGTTCCTCTGTAATATTTTATTAACTTTCAGATGATAAACAGCTACTTTTTCTTACAATTTTCTAGGAAACGTTCCATGAAACATTAAAGTAATAATGATAAAATAATACTGTTACAATGATCATAAGTATGAACCAAAAGAAAAACACAAAAATACATAAATAGATTTCTTTATATTGCTTTATTACATAACTTTCTATACTGTAAAGATTTGAAATTTTCCAAAATGTTTGTCCTGACTCCATCTGCATGTATCAATTCGCTGTGTTTTTCCGTTTAGTATGATTTGTCAAGGCTGCTTCTCCCATGTTGGAAATATTGAAACTTTTGTCACACAGTTTACACCTAGCTGGAATCTTGTACAGATCACTCATGATTCATAAACTGTCAAATGTACATTTCCCTGGCATTTTAAACTAAATCCAATTAAACTTCAAAAGCGTGGACAATTAATCACATTACCAATCGTCTGTTGTTTTTCAAAAAGCATCAACGATAACATATATGCCTTTGTAGTCACGTCCATTACTTAGAAACCAATTAAAAAAGAAAATTTAAAATCACGGAAGTTTGTTTGTAGTTAAGCATAAAACTACACAATGGACTACCTGTGCTGTGCCCACTACAGACTACAGGTATCAAAACCTGGTTTCTAGCGTTACCACTGTGGGACAATTGCAGAAGAAACTTAGCAACCAGATACAGAGTGAAAACAGTACTCAAAGAAAAATATACAGTGTTGTTCAAAGTACATTAAACTTGCATTTTTTCATGACTTTTCACAACTATTACTTTTTATCCATTTTCCAAGAAGTTTCAAATTCGATTAATTTTCCCTGATTTCCATAAGAGTAGAAACCACGTCTGTATAAGAGAATGATACCTATTTTGCTTGGGCCTTCGAACTTAGAGAGAATGTTATAACTGGAGAGATGGAATCTGATAAAAGCATCCAAAAGGGTTTCATTTATGATTATAATGCTAGTTTGCTCATTTCTGCATAAATCAAAGAGTTAAAGCTATTTATGATGTAAATCACCTTGTATGTTTATGTGTAAAAACCGTAAAATCTTACCTTTTCTACAAAGATCTGTCCTGCCATTTCTGGATGTATTTGTCAAGAAAGACAGGATCTGGGTTTCTCATGTGAAAGTACGAGGTAGGTGCAGAGCACAATTATCTGATGAGTTGTGGATGTGTAGCGAATCCTTCACTCAAGGCAGAGAGGATAGTATTGGCGACTAATGTACGCCACCAATCTTTCGATAACTTTACTTAAATCTTGATATCTACTTGGTGGTTGTTTTGTCTGTCATTGGCTGCAAAGTGCATCAGTATATGATCTTTAGGGCTGTGGTGGCGTCTTGAGTTGGTTACTGTCTTGACGTTTGTCTAGATGAAACGGCTATGAGGCAGATCCCCATTGGCATCTTTTGTTGTAGAGGTAGGAATTGCAGAATTCTTCTGGTTGACAGAGGTGATCTCTATGGGGTTTGGTGCTTGATTGGCCCTGGTGTCTGTGTAGCTTGGCTACTTCAATAAACTGCAGGCTGCTTTGGTAGGAAGCAGCATGGGGAACATTGCAATTAGTGCAACAGGTTTCGTCTTTCTCCTTTGAGCAGCTACTCATGTAATTCTCCATACCTCACACACCATAGTGTAGATTTTTATATATGCATTCTATGACCAAACTTCTGGCAGTTATAACACTGTAAAACTGCCGTTTTTGGAACTGAATTGGCCTCTTTTACGAAGTATTTGTGGAACCATAAGAGGACTCCATCTTTCATTAACTGGTCTCCTTGAGTACAGTCTTGTAATGTCACCTAGATGAGTGGAGTCATCTTTCCTGTTTGGAAAAAAATAATTCGTTAAGCTGTGGTGAAGTGTGTGTTCTGGTTTGTTAATTCTTCTTTGATTTCTTTTGACATGATATCTATAGGGCTCCTCTGACTACTGTCGTCTTGGTTCTCTGGGGTTCTCCAGGAACATGAATGATTTTTTGGCGCTAAGGTGGTGTTCGGCCATAGTTTAAGGAGTTTTACTACGTGTCAAACGTGGGGTAATGATAGGTTCATCAGCATTACATTGTAGGTATTTTGGTTTAGTATAACCAGGGATGTTCAGAGATCAGTTGATACTTCTTTTCCCCACTCTTGGGTAAAATATATTAAGAATTACTATCAGCCAGTACCTGAACTGTGAAGCTAAATGGAAGAAAAATTATTATCATCATCAAACGTAATTTAAATACCAGTGTTTGAATAATTCTGCATGGGACTTAGTAAAAACTGATGAATGGTGGGAAAGGAAAGTGAATATGCATCATTGTGGGTATCTTTGTTGCTTGGGCTAATTATAAGCACTGCATGTGATCGTTTAGTTAAGCACTAATTTGGTAGATTGTCCCTGGAGTCTTCATAAGAAGGCTTAGATTCAGTAAAACATCTCAGTCGACAACTTTTCCTTAAGGGGTTCCATAAAGCATTTCATTGGTTTTGACTATGGCCTCTGGATTGATCGGTGTGTTGATTAGAGTTTCTTTATTTCTGGTGTGGTTGTCATACGATCAGGAGTGAAGAAGTTCCCCCAAGAATGTTCACGGAGCTCTATTAATCTGTCCTAGAGATTTATTTGAGAGGAATGTGGAAAGAATTTGAGAGATCATGATGGGTGAAGAAAGGGTGTGTAACTGGTGATAGGAGGATAGAGTTTACATTTGTGGGTAAAGAGAAGGCGGAAAGCGTGAATAAGCCCAGAGAGAAGCTAGAAAACAAGGTAGAAAAGATATGGAAGAGGAAAGAATTGAGATTAACTAATGGATATTTTCTGTTTTTACTGTTTTCTTTTGTTTTGATGTCGGTTTCTTGGTAGAATGGGTTTTTACATTGTAAAGGATCTTCATCTGTGATGTGAAACTTGATGATTTTAACATTTCAGGCTGTATGTAGTACCCTTCATAGATGATATCCCTATCTGTAATAGTTTCTTAGGGTTGTAGGATCTCCTAAGGAGCTACTGCTTTGAACTAAATCTTTTCCTGCTTTTCAAAATTACTGAACCTAGATTACTGTGATAATGGTTCACATAACACAGGGTATGTTTATTGTAGGTGCTAGTTTTAGTGGCACAGGGCAAACGGAGGTATAATTCTTTGTCACCCTGGAGGAGTATTGTGTAGTAGATGGAACGAAGAGGATAGTAGGTTTTATGTTTTGCTTCTTAAAATAGTTCCTGCTGAGTGAGAATAACATGTCCTTGATATAAGGTAACTTGGTCGATCTGTGGAGTTTTTTATGTGAATGTAGCTAGGTAGTTTGATTATTGTTGTGATTGTTTGTTTTGTATTTCAGGATATTCGTATTCAAAGTCTCATGCAATAGGGTTTTGTATATTTTTAGTTTTATGTTGACTTTTAGTCTGTTCAGTACTTTAAGGATACTGAGTCTTGATGTGGTTTTGTTTTTTATGTTTCCAGTATAGTTTGGTATCATATGTACTTCCTAGAAATTTGGCTGATTTGGTGGATTGTATTTTAGTGTTATATATTTCATGTGAGCTAGGCTTCTTTCTTTCATTTTTTTGCACAATTTTCTGTAGAAGATGATGAATCGTGTTTTGTTCAGGTTTAGGATTACTCTATTTGAAGCACCATGATTATATAATATTAAGCTGTTGATTTACGAATTTTACTGCACATATAGTGCTTTTGGGAGAGAACCATACTGCTGTGTCATCTGCAGATTGGGAGGCTTTTGTGTGTGTTTCATCTTTGGGAAGTAAATTAATTTTGTTTATGCAGAGTATGTAGTTGGCTTATGACTGAGCCTTGAGGTACTCCGGTAGATGGGGCAAAAATATTTAGATATGTTGTTTTTATTTTTATTGTCTTGTTATTTAGGAAAACAGAGATATATCTTAAGTATATTGTTGGTATTGTGGAGTTAACCTGTTTGATTCTGATCCCTTTGTGCCAGATTAATTCGAAAGTTTATGTTTATATTTTCGACTATTGTTTTAGTAAGTCTGATTAGATGATTAGTTTGCCTGTTTTTCCTGTAACTGTTTTGTATTTCTAATAATATTTTATTTTTCTCAATAAAATGTGATAGTTTTTATGTTATAATGCTTTCAAGAAGTTTCTTTATTGTGTTGATTAGGCTTATAGATTTTTAGTTTTCTAGGTATTGTGGTGATTTGTCAAGTTTGAGTATCATCATTATCATGACTATAGTTGTCACCTTTCATTTAGGTGGCATGCGACCAGGTCTGAGAATTACACCTAAGACACTGGTTTGGTGGCTATGTAACTTTTTAGTTCCATTTTTGAGACATATGTTAGGAATGTCATTCTCTGGGGAGTTATTTTTTTTTTTTTTTGCAGTGTGCACAACTACATCATGTGTTGTTATATAGTTGTGGTCAGAAGTAATTTCTTCTGGTGTTATATTAGTGTTAAAAAGAAATTTGTTTGAAAATCTGTATTTATTTTCCGAGATGTAGTTGTCTACCGATTTCTTAAAGTCGTTTTGGAAATTGTGGTGGTTAGATAGCGTGCATGTGTTTTTGAGATATTGTTAGAAAACCTTTGTTTCACCTTGTTCTGTTGTAGTTGCTTGGTGGGGTAATTATGTTGTATTTAGTTGGATCTATTTGTTGATTTGACTTTTGCTCTGAATATGGTTCAGTTACTATCATTAACTGCTTCGGTGATTGACTCTCCATAGTTATCAATGTCAGTAGAGGTTAGTGCTTGAGTTAATGGTTTATTGGTGATTTGTTATTTAGTACTTCATTTAATAGCTTCTAGTTGACAGAGGTAAAGTTGTTACATCTTTGCAGGCGTTAAAGTAAAATGTGTATTGGCAGGTGGTCACTCCCCAGATTTTGGACTACATCACAAGCTGAGAATTTGGAGACAAACTATTGTGGTTAATGCTATGTGTAAGATATCGGTGGTCCTAGTGGGCTTTTGCTGACGTGTCGGCATGTTATTGTTTAGGAGAATTATGCTATTTATGAGAATATTAATATGTTTCCCGTTTGTGTTATGTTTCCTGCATTCCAAAGCTTGATGTTTAGTTTAAATCTCCTATTATATAACCCCCCTTATTGTGGTTTAAGATTAGTCATGTGTTAATAGCATGTGTTGGGCTACAATATATGATTGCAGTAGTTATTTTATTATTTGAGTTTTTGTTTATATCTATTGCTATAAATTCGTTGTTTGCACTCTTGAATTAAGCTAGATGTGTTAAAATTCATGTTTGTTTTGCAAAAAATTAGGATACTTTGATTCTAATTATTTTTCGTTAATGATATGTTTAGGTAGTGTTTTAAATTTGTTTATTAAGATGAGATCTGTGTTATTAGTTGAGACTGAATTTTGTAATTCTAATTTTTAGTATTAAATCCTCCCTGAATGTTGAAGTAGACGATATATAATGTATACATTACGTTATTTCATGTTGTTTTTGTATTATTTATTGGAGTCTTTGTAAAATAAGGATTCTTATAGTCTATCGGCATTAAATTGGACACTTTAACAAGAGTTTGGATCAGTTGTTTGTTTGTGAGGTGTTTTGATTTCTTGAGGAAGAAGATTATGTCAACTAGACACAGAACAAGGTTTTCTTTCTTTGTGGTTTTGCAAGTGATTTATGCTGCTAATGTTTGTTTTACATGCTTGTGCGTAAGTTACGTTAGTGGTGGTTTTTGTATTTTATGGAGTTTGTGTGTTATTATTTGTAAGGCTGGGGAAATTTATTTCTGTATATGGTATAATGTTATTTGGTGTTTTTGGATTTGGGAGAAGTGTTTCTTTTATATTTCTTTTATATATAAGTACTTGGGGCATCGAGTGTTTGAGGCAATATTGTTTCCTTAGCAGTTGGCACATTTGGGTTTATCAATAGCACAATCTTCGATGTTATGATCATTGCTGCAGCTAAGATAGCACGTTTGTGAATGGCAAGATCCAGCATAGTAAAATACTGGATAATTGGGGTACTTGTTGCCCTACATTGTTCAACTTTACGGATAGTGTACCATAAGTAGATGCCCTTTAATGATAAGTTTTTGTTGTTTCTCGTGATTCTAATCCGACTTTGATAAGTGCTGTGTGCACGCTTGTTCAAAATAAAATGATCCTGGCACATTTGGTGGTCATGTCTTTGTCTGTTAAGTTCATCTTGGATTTCTTGGTTGGTTATGTTGTGTGAAACGGTTTTATCTACTATGTAATACTATTTTTTTAATCATGCTGGAAATGTGTAGTTAAGTTTCGAGTTCTTGAAGGCTGTGTGCAGCCAAATGTCCATGAGCATTTTATAGTCCTTGGGGTTTACTCATTTGATTAGTACACAACCCTGCGGGAGTCTTTTAATTTCTTTTATTTTAACCTTGGGCTTACATTTTATTATTTCTTTGGCTAAGGCGGGTATTCTGAAAGCATTTGTTATTTCTACGATTACAACTGTGGATGATTCATGGGGTGTTTGTATTTGATCAATGTTGTGTGAGTGGTTAGAGGTTGGTGAAGTGCGTGTTGTTGAATTTGTGGGTGTGATTGTCTGTTACGTTTTTTCTTTGTTATTGTTTGAAATGGTTCATTTTTGGAGTCCCATTCAGATGAAGAAAATCTTCTTTGAGTTTGTAGGCTGCTAGATGTGTGTCACTGTCAGGGTGTTTGGTGGTGTCGTCACTTGAATTAGTGTGTGTGTCTTCCCTTCTTTTTGAGGGTGTCATGTATTTTGATCCTCTGAAAAAATAAATCGTTGTCACACAAACATGGTACTTCGTAAATGAGCTCCTTTTAAGTTATTCGCTTACTTGGGAATATAGGATAGAGAATTGATTGATTCGTGTTGGATCTGGTCTTGTGCTTCTTCGTGGTAGATAAAAAACTTGGAGATTCTGAAAACTTTCTCTAGGAAGGTTAATTCAACATTGTTCTCATTACAAATCTTTCTGGCTTTGTTAAGAATATTTGATATAATTTCAGGCTTAACATATTTTTGTTAGCTGGACCTGTAGTGTAGGTATCTGTTAGTGTGAGTGAGTTTCCTTTAAATTATACATCAGTAGTGAGATGGAAAGTTCTTATTGTCTTCTAACTACAGGGTGAATTATATACTGGGGTTTATAGAATTTAAGCGATAGAGGAAATCTTCAAGCAATGAGACCAATGACAAATGTGTCACCAACATAGTTTTCCCAATCTTAGGTTTTTTTTACTTGTCTGTTGGGCTCTGCCTTCCAAATCTACCATGCAAATGTCGCTGAGAATGGGTGATAGAGGAGATCCCTTAGGAAGGTCACTGGTTTGTTCTTATAATTTCTCTTAGTCTTAATTTTAACTGAAACATTAACAATCAAACTTATCATTCTACAACCATTTATAGATCTAAGAAATCTCTTCATCATCAACAATAACACTCCCACTTATACCCATTACAATGGCTCAAAAGACATATCAATCCTCACTATCACATTCAGTCAAAAGCGTACCATTCTACGACGATAGATCTTGTTTGTCTGTTGTTAAGACAATGCTATACAATGGGCTCTCTGTGTTGTGTTCACCATGAGTATCGAAACCCAGTTTTTAGTGTTATAAGCCTTCAGACTTATTGCAAAGCCACTGGGGGACGGGCACCATAGATCCAAACAGTATTTTCATCATACTAACACGCCTACTCATTCCTATTGAAATGGCTCACAATAGATATTATACTTCATTCTCACCACTACCCCAGTATCAAAATTTTACATTAGATCAAAAAATTGGAGGCGATCGTTATTCCATTTTCTTCTTATTCAGCGTAAGTCATTTGAGAAACATATATAACTTTGTTAAACCCAGTATACAACATTAAAAGAGAAACGTACATAAATATATAAACTCAGCATACAACTTTGATAAAGCTAACTGAAAAATATTTCAAATTAACCTTGACAGTTTTCTATCCACACTATGTAAATCAACCAGTTCGCGATTCATCAGACAGCTATGCTGATGAGTTCACTGATGTTTTAGGCCGTCAAGAAATTAATGTCACGGTTTTTTTGGAACGCTTTCATTAACCATCCCCCCAAAGACGTACATCATGTATAATAGTTAAACGAACTGCCTAAACGTCACGTGAGTGTAGCCTATATAACATGTAAAGTTTAGTATACTCTAATCCCTTATAGTGATGGCATACGGCGAGACACACATTGTGCCACAAAGAATATCAAAGAAGTTTATGGAAATGTTTTGAACGTTCGTAAGTGTCAACGATGGTTCAGCAAATTTCGTTCAGGTGACTTTAGCCTTAAAAACTTTGATGGCAGGGGCCGACATATTGGAATTGATATTGATGCTCTGAAGACGTTTGTTGAGTCTAACCCAAGGCAACACATTCGTGAAATGGCCCTCAAATTGCATGACTCTCGTGAAACAATACATAAACAACTAAGGAATATGGGAAAACTCCATAAAGAAGGTGTTTGGGTGCCTCATGAACTATCCGATGATAATCGTTTCTAAAAAAAAGCGACTTTAATTTCTTGACGACCTAACAATTAAGAAAGCCTTGCTCCCATCTGTTTTTACAAAACAAAATAATAATGTAGTACAGGGTCACGCCATGTGTTTCCTACTCTCTTAGTTAATGTGTAATTGTTTTCAATTACTGTGTTTTCACTGTTCTCTGTTTGATTGTAGTGAGGTGCTCAAGTAAACTAGTTAACTTTCTCTTTCACCAGAAGTGCACTATGTGTGAGTGTTTGTAGGTAAGCAATTATTCTGGATCTAAGCCATAGACTTAACTTATGAAGAAGGTAAAGGTTACTTACTCATAGTTTGAGCAGTGATTTCATTTTAAGTAACTTATACTAAAATCCAAGCTTAGATTTTACTTTGCATTACGCTCCCAAGTGGCACAGCGGTATGTCTGCAGACTTACAACGCTAGAATCCGGGTTTCGATACCCGTGGTGGGTAGAGCACAGATAGCCCACTGTTTAGCTTTGTACTTAATTACAAGCAAACTTTGCATTGTTTTACTTTATTTTAACTTAACATGTTGATATTGTATTTAGCATACTGTTATAGTTTAACTTACAGGAGTTTTGCACTCGAACTGGTGGGAGTTTTCATGTATCTCTCATTCAGTTCTACATACTCATGGGAAATACTATCCTTGTTGTTTTGAGTTTTGTTGTTCGCATTAATAAACACTTTGTAAGTTGTGTATTTATGTTTTACCCAGGGCTAGACTTAGACACTTTGAGACCCTTATGCAATACTGCGATGTTTGGATGATTCAAATGCCTGATCAAAATTGAAAAATGATTCAATGCCGAAGAACTCCACCAAGAGTTACTCTTACATGAAATTTTAGGCCAGGAACCACTAATCCAGAAGTTCCAGCCTAATATCTGAACATATTAACATTTTGATCGCTCCACCTCTCCTCCCAACTAAGTATTATCTTATTTGAGTATAAATGAAATTTTACGTTTTACTTCTTCAGGATATACAGCCCAAAAATGTATTTTGCATGATTTGGAGGCTGCAAGAACATTGATAAGATCGTCATATGGCATCATTTTTGCAACTTTATGCTCCACGGAAATCTGAGCAAGACTATTTAAACATTTCTGGGACATGGCAGACTTCAAACAGATTTTTATCAGCTTCAAACGTGAGAAATTTATCTTGAGGCAAATGCTACAGGTACAATCAATAGTAATTGCAGAACAACAGACAAATATGCATACAAGTCTACCAAATTTTCTTTGAAAATATAATCAAGAATCTGAAGTGGCGAAGAGACATTTCATGGTAGTGCTTTAATTGCACATGATACTTTTAAGTCTAAATCAATGTGCTACATTTTGTTTGAAATCATCACATAATTAGATTGTAGGATTTTCTGATCTCAGGCCATTTTCATATCGTTGATAGAACAGAGGAAGCAATGACATCATAGAAAATTTGCATTTTAGGAACTTGCTTGGTTATGCAACTTAGAGCAACATCAATAAGTGGGAAGAAAAAGCTTCGTAGGTACTTAACTTCAGGAGTAGTGTTATCTGATGTTTACTTTCGTAATTAAATATTTGCCGTTTACTCTTTCAACTTCTATAGCTTCAGCAAAATCTCTACCATCCACCTTGCCCTTTACAAAACTGCTTTCTCTATATTCTTGCAGAAACATCTGAATAGCTTTAATATCTTCACAGAGAACGTCAATGCTTGTTTCATGATTCTGAAGTAACCTGCTTGCTATGTTGACTTTGTATAAGATACCATATCAAATTACTGCAGAGATGGTAGAGCAAAACTTTCACATTCTTAATTCTACTCTCCCAAAGTGTATCCAGTAACCTGTTTAAACCTAACACAGCCACATGCTCCTTCAAACTTGTCCAGTGCTGAACTGAGCTACTGAAAATGGCATATAGTCACTCCAAAATGCTAAACAAAATCAAGGTATGCTCTGTTTAAATTGCAGGATGTGATATCAGCAGATTTAATGTGTGACTTGCACAGGGCATACAAATTCCTTTGTTATGGATGTCCAGCAACCTTTTCTGAACATCTTTATTGATTCCTTTCATCGTGGAGTCATTATAGTAAGACTGGTTTCTACAACTGTTAATATAAATGTTCAACTTCTGTATATGAGATAAAAAACTTCCAGCAATCCTTTCTCATAGGAGTTATCAATGGTAATAAATCTGATGCACTGCAGTTAATAATTCATAGACTTATTGTTAATTGCTCCTGATGAATAATAGCATGAGTACAGTCCATTATCACAGCAAAATATCTAGCAGAGTAAACTTTCTTAACTGTCTGTTGTACAACATGATTCCCATGAAGCTCTATGAATTGATTTTATATTGTGCTGCTGAGAGAGTGGTCACTCATATCCTTATGCTGAATTTGTTTCAGATGTTCTGTCACTGTTACCTCGAACTTTGCTAGTGGCTCTACTTGTCTAAAAAAGTTTCCATTATATGAGGCATTAATATTTTTTTATTTGTGCCACAGAAAAATAAGTTGTTTTCTTCTATCCACACTATGTACACCAGCCAGTTCCCGATTCATTAGATAACTTTACCAATAACGTTACTGATGCAATTAAAAAAGCCTTGCTCCCAAGACCAAATGATGAGTGACGGTAGTAAAATCGAGATAAAACTGCTTTTCAGAATTTTCCTTCTTGCTTTATAAACTCCAAATTGACATTTTTACTCCCACACTTGCTCAGAAATGCACACTTTAGGCTACGCCATTTGTACATGTTTCTAATATGAAGTAGTGAATGCTCATGGTCCTTCAATGCATTTAAGAAGGACTATCAGAAACAAAACCTATGCGAACTAAGATTAGAGGCAGTGCTTTTGCTTCTTCTACTGAACAGTTTGAAGTAGAAGCAGATTATACTTTTTGAAAAATTGAAGTAAACTAACTAGGTCCTTAAAAAGTTTTCCCAATTTTTTATATGAATTTAATAGTTTTCCTTTGTTAAGTGCCAGAGAATTTTGGAAATTTTTAATTGTCTTGTGGAGAAAGAATGTCCGTCAGTTGTACTGGACCCTTAGTTACAATCATACTTTGCTATGCATCGGTCAGTTCATCTGGCCAAAGAGCTGTATCTGATGAAATAACTGTTTCCACAGTAAATTGTTTTGTAGATGCAATGGACGCAATTAGACCTAATTAGGCCTTTTGCCTATGTTTGTGCTCAAAAATTGAAGTGAAGATCCATTCTTTAGAGCAGAAGCAAGAGAGAGGCAACTTATATGTTTTATATTTCTCTAAATTTCTCATATGAAGCTTTTAAATATTTTTATAAAATTATAGAATAATTTCAATAAGTTATTATGGAAAAGGGAAGATAATTTAGACCCATATCTACCAGCTATGCATGGCATTATTATTCTCTGTTACATAAAAAGAAATAATCCGTAATACGTTTTGAATTGGCATTCTTTGAGTTTCTGGGGTGAAAACATTAGATTATTGTTGTATAATTCTAGGATAAATTCAGCAAGTTATTGCAGAAGAGTGAAGATAATTTAGACCCTTACATTCTAACTTTCTGGTATTCAATAACTACAGCATCCTCATGTTTCTATTTGTTTCAGTTTCTTGGTGAATAAATGTCATCATTGAATATGAATGTTTATATGTTTTGAAATATTGCATGAAAGTATAGCAAAATAAGCTATTCTATGTGCTGTAACTGAAAACTGTGCAATAATTTCCATGAGTAGGATGATACTAACTTTTGAATTTTTAATTTTTGCTAAAAAGGAATGTGCATGATTTTAAAATATAATTTATTACATATACAAATACAGATAACAGAATTTAAAGGCTTTAAATCAATCTTTTATTTTCAGGTGTTCATTGGAAAAATGAAGCAATGGGAAAATAATGCCTTGAAGTGGAAGAAATCAGTAGAAAAGAAAGATGAAGTGTCAAAATTACCCAAAATGACTCCATTTTTTAAATGCAAACCCAGATCGATTATTACTGATTAAAATAATGTGATACTTGTGGCCAGGCCTAACTGCAGTGATTCAAATACACCCAAGAAGGACATCCTCAGCCTACAAAACAACCTCAAAGCCAACCTGATGCCAATTTAGAAGGTGCTGGACAGGCTAAACAAGTTGAAGATTATGCTGTTTCTAAGGAGGATCAGAATTCTCTTGGTGATTTTTGATAGAGTTCATTCTCCAAAACAATTCTTGTAAGATAAGAAAGTGGATTGGAAGTGAGGAGGTATAGCAATCGAGTCGATAAACTTGGCAGAAATGGCAAAGCAGCTGTGTCACTTCTTGTTGAAAGCAGCCCATTTTGCAGGAGAGATGTGTTCAATATTTCTACTGTCTGAATTTGGTACATTTAATTCATGAAATATGATAATAATCTTGAATTCTGCTTCTATGAAAAACAATATTCTATTCCAAGAAGTAAGACATATCCTAAAAAATATATCAATTATGAAATACTTTTCTAATTTACACTTAAGGGCTTTTTCCAACCTTAGTATACACCGGAAGTTAAATTGTGCGAAACAGAGTGGAACAATTAAACAGCTGCAATATCTTTATTCTCCACTTTGTAGATGGATATTTTATCACTGTATATTTTGGTTATTATGGAAAACAAGCCAAGCTGCTGAAAATTTTATTTCCAATCTTTGACTTCAAGAATTTTGTTGTGGTGTTAGTTTTATTCAATCTCAACTATTTACAACAGCTAATGCAGTAATGGTATACAGGTTACTCTATAAAATAGTTTCATTTTTCAGTATATGGGAAAATTGACTATGAATTTGGTTTGTTTTGAGACTATTAAGTTAGCATACCAAATTTGATATGAATCAGTCAATTCAGGAGGAGATGCATCTACAGACAGACAGAAAGTTTTCCTTGATATTAGATAATTATCGCATCGGTATGGCTTAATATGTATAGTGCACATTTGAAGAACACCTGTACCACAGTTTTTATACTCAACTTTGCCTAGCTTCGCTTCCCAGTGAAGAATATGTAATTTTAAAGACAACAATTTCAGTTAACTAAATAAACGTGCAAGGAAACATATTAAATTTTCTCCACCTTCCCTTGGCTTATGAACAACAAAATACCATTATGATACAAAAGCAAAAATTAACCATATTGCTAAACCTACCTACAAAATTTTCGGTTTTTATTTCTTATGAATTGTAGCTGTGTGGTAAATTGATCACGCGAAAAAATATTTTTCTAGGTTTCAGATAATGTAAATACTATTTGAAACGTTTAGGAATAAGAAAAGTGAAAAAATGACATTATATTTTTTACAATTATTGATACAAAAATTTAAATGCTCACTATTTTAAATATATTGTTATGTATCTGCTTGTCTGTTTGTTTGTTTGGAAGAAATTCTTTCCAAGGATCTTCAGCAATACAAGTCCTTTCTTGATTAAACCAGTTTATTCTTCCTCGATACAAACTTTTAGTACACAGTAATTCCACAATCAGTACGTTTTTCGTCACTTTAAACTTAACAACTTTTATAATACACGCTATAAATCACAGCGATTCACAATCTATCTCCCCGCTGGCTTTCACTGCCAGGCTTAAATACTAAAAAAAGAGGCATCTCCAACATTCGCGGACTTCGCGATAATTCGAGAAATTCCTCACGCACGCCACCAGCGTCACGTGACTTCCGCTGTCGTAACACTGCCCCTTCCTTAGTATTGTTCGTCCCGAACAATAGCCATTTACATTAAACCAATAGATAATGAACAATAACTTGATTAAATATACAAAATTTACAAACACAAAATTAGAATACAACAAAGTGTCTTAATTTTACAGGATGTTTCTTCTTTCATACTGGTATCCATCTCATTGGCTTCTGCTTCACATGGGATTCATCTGCTTTATTAAGAAATGCCCTATTATCGGTAGCAGTCACATCAGTGGTAGTAACTTCATTAACGGCTTCTCTGTTTTCTTTCTCAAAACCGGGTAAAGTTTCTTCTTTGACAGTGGCTTTTTCAGGTGACATGTCTTCAGCAGCGTCATTTGTTCCGTTGTTCATTTCATCCCAACAGAAATATCATGGACTGTGATAATGCCAAAGCCTGTTGGTATGCACCACCTTTGGCTTACCACGCCGACCCCATTTTATTTGGAAAGTCACGTCTGAGAAACGATCCACAATGTCATATGGGCCTTCCCATGTTGAAGACAACTTAGGAGACTTCCCTTTAATCTTCCTGATATTATACAACCACACCTTGTCTCCTGGTACAAATCTGACTTCAGTAGATTTCTTATCATTACATAGCTTCATGGAATTAGCAGACGTATTCAAGTCTGAATGCACTTGATGATGAATATCATCCATCCTGTCAGATAACACTTTCACGAACTCAGGCACATTTTCCGGCAACTCTTCGTAAGGTGGGCGTCCTGTTATCAGGTCCACTGGCAACTGAAGTTCCCGACCAAACATCAGCTTTGATGAATATTATCCATTCTTTCAGATAACACCTTCACGAACTCACGCGCATTTTCAGGCAACTCTTCATAAGGTGGGCGTCCTGTTATCAGGTCCAATGGCAACCGAAGTTCCCAACCAAACATCAACTTTGATGGAGTGTATCCAGTGGCTTCT
>NW_013666819.1:299191-306271 GCF_000517525.1 Limulus polyphemus
TCAACAGTGGAGGGAGTAAGACATCCCAGTCATCTTGACGGATATTACAAAACTTTGCCAATTCCTGTGGGTGAAGTGGTGTTGTCCTGGTCTCTCGTATGCCAAACAACATGCAGCATTCATGGAACACAGCTGATTCAAAGTTACGGCATACCATACGGCCTAAGCTACAGATCAAGCTTCCTGATTTGATATTGCATATGCCTCAGGCAACTTGGTGAAATAATCTATCACCACACAAATGTACTTGTTTCCAGCACGAGTTTGGGACAATAGACCAGCAATGTCGATGGCTACTCTTTCCATTGGTGCACCAACTTGATATAACATCATTGGAGCACGTCCCTTATGTTTGGGTCGCCTTTTAGTACAACATGTACTGCAGGTCCTGCACCGTTCTTCCACATCTTGCCTCATACCTTTCTAGTAAAATCTCTACCGTAGGTGACTCAACGTCTTCTTAACTCCAAGATGTCTTCATGGGTTGACACAGCAAAACTTTCTGAACTTTCTCCATATAACTGTTTGCCAGGTCGTCACTTTCCCATCTGCAGTTCCCATCTCCGTACAAGAATACCAGGTTCAAGCTTCACCTGGTCCCATTGTGCTTAATAGATCTTTGTCACAGGGCTTAAGCTAGACACCTTCTCCCAAGCAGGGCGCAAACCACTTGCATTTAGAAAACCAATTATTGTCTTCAAATCTTGGTCTTTCTCCCGCTCTGCTTTAATATATATACCTGGTTCCACTTCACCATCATAGATTCCTTTAGTCCCTTTGACTTCAGCTTGATGGCACCTGGTTAGCTCAACCTCTCTTTTGCAGCAGTGTCTGCAGCTATTTTTGCAGGGTCGTCGGATCAGTTTCTCTGCATTTCCATGAGATTTTTTTTGTATTCAATATCACACTTATACTGGTTTCTCTTTCCAATCCAATGTGCCAGTTGTTCCTCTGGGTTATATAATGATCTTAACCAGCGTAATGCAGAATGGTCTGTCCTGATAGTAAACCTAGCCTCATAGAGGTAAGGATGTAAATATGTCAAACTCTTTACTATAGCAAGGAGTTCCCTTCATGTTACACAGTAGTTTCTCTCTGGTCTACTCAGGACCCTACTGAAGTAGGACACCACATGTTTGTTTTCACCAACTTTATGAGACAATACTCCTCCAATTCCGACATTACTAGTATCACAATCCAGTATGAACGGCAATGAGGGATTTGGAAGCTTTAAAAGTGGAGGTGAGGCCAATTTTTCTTTTAATGTCTTGAAAGCATGCTGGCAAGAAACTGTCCATTCAAACTTCTGCCCTTTTTTGTCAAATCATGTAGTGGAGCAGCTATAGTTGCAAAGTCCTTCACAAATAACTAAATTCAGTTTTATTTTTATCTGCTTCAGCCATTTTCATTTTATTTTCACTTTAAGTCCAGAGTTGAAAACCACCTGGCTCCACTTAGGGCATCAAGAGTATCATTATTTCCTGACAGTGGGTATGAGGTCTTTTTGGTTATACTGTTAAGATACCTGAAGTACCCACAGCAATACAAACTTTTAGTGCACAGTAGTTCCACAATCAGTACGTTTTTCGTGACATTAAACTTCAACATTCGCGGACTTCCCCGATAATTCGAGGAACTCCTCACGCACGCCGCCAGGGTCACGTGACTTCCGCTGTCGTAACACTATTATAGGTAGAAACTAGTTCCATAATGACATTAAATTTACGCATCACCAACTTTTAATGGTCTGTTAACAAGGTTTCTCTACGTGGGTGAGAAATTTACTTGGTTCCACTATCTGAATTCTAACAGGCAGCTAAAAATCGACAATTAAGGTTAATGATATTTTATTTATTTATTTCATCTGAACCAAATATTAATAAAATTTACATCAAAAGAATATCGAAAATCCCAAAAGTTTCATTTTCATATCACAAATAAGTTTTAAAAAATTGATGTTGCATATTTTCTTCCGGTGGTACAGCAGTAAGTTTTTCGGATTTACAATACTAAAATCAGGGGTTCAATTCTCCTCGGTGGACATAGCAGATGGCCCGATGTGGTTTTGGTATAGAAAACACACATATTTTACTGGTCATATCTGGTATGGCCATACGCGAAATAAATGTAAATTGTAATTGAAAACTTTGCAGATGATAACCAGGAGAATCTCAACATTTGATTATCTTTGTGTAAAGCTTTGCAATGATATATTTGAAAATTCGATATGAATTTTTAATATGTTTAGAAACATATCACGGGCCCCTAGGTAATTTCCCCGTCATCTTTCTTCTTTGATGTTTGAGGACCCCAAGCAATTGCATGGGTTGCACCCCCTCTAAATCTGGCACTGGTCTTACCTCACTTCTTATATGACGAATGGGGATGAAGTTCAGGTGTTTGTCTGTATGTGTTTATAGCAAAGCCACATTGGGCCATCTGCTGTGTTCATCGAAAAGAATCGAACCCCTGATTTTAGCGTTTTAAATCCGTGGATCTATAGCTGTCCCACCGAGGGGCTTAAGTTCGGGAGAAGTGAATTCTAAAACTGAGTATCTTAGATCATCCAGTTAGCGGGTCTAACAGACTACTCTGAGGTACACCAAAGAGACGAAAACGAGATAAAAATATAATAAAACACGCTGACTCAGAAGACCCTTTATTTTCACACGGAGCCCTTCTGGCAAACCACAAATTAATAAAAAAACAAAGTTAACCTAAAATTATTCTGCGTCTTCATTGATTATAATAAAAATGGTTTCATTTGTTTGGTTTATTTTGAATTTTATGCACTTGCTGTACTAATTTAGCAGTGATAGACTAGAAGGAAAGCAGCTAGCCAACAGCACCCACCACCAACTCTTGGGCTACTTTTTTACTAACGAATAATGGAATTGACTGTTACCCCCACGGCTAAAAGGGCGAGCATGTTCAGTGAGATGGGTATTTGAACTCGCGACCCTCAGTTTGCGAGTCTAGTATCCTAACGACCAAGCCATACCAGGCCATAATAAAAATAACCCCAAAATAATCTGGCAAAAGTTGAAACCATTACTAAAGACAACATATATTGAAATACACTTCTAAAATGTAATAAAATTACAGCACTCACGAAGACAAATTTCAATTCTTCGTTAATTATTTCCACCACACCCACAGAAACCTTTAGGAATAATACTTTTAATATAGTTATCAGATATATTACAGATAACACCAATACCTTATGTCCATGACTCATTCTACAATTCTCTCCTTTCAATTTAAATATCGCAAATAATTTCACTCACAAACTTTTAAATCACTGAAGTGTAATAAAACACAACATCAGCTTATCTAACAAAAATCACTGAGGGATGATCAAAATTCCAAACACTAGTCGAGAAATATTTGACGGATCTTCTAAAAAATTTGTGTAAGTATATAATCTCTTCCTTACCTTACACTATTAAACATAAATAATTCAGCTAACTTCAGACTGAAGCAGTTCTCGAGATTGTTCAGATGCGTGCACTGATTGGTTGCTGTAGGATAGGGGGTACAGATGATGATGTCTTTGTGCCACGTCCCAAAGACAAAGACGTAATAGTTTTCACGAAATTTCACAAGTTGTTGCTATTGTCTTAGAATCAAAGTTCTACCAAGTGAAACCAAAGGGTGCTTTGCCAGGCCGCCATGACAGTCGGAAACTGTCCAGAGAGCATGTTGCTAGGGGCATACTGCTAGGCTGCTATGACAGGCAGAAGGTGTCATGCTCTTGTGACAAAGGAAGCTGTCTGTTATCAGAGAGTGTGTTACTAGACGTGAAATCATAGTTCGAGTATTACACAACAGAAAACATGTTGCTAGGGCCACGAAGTGGCACCAGAGAACGTGTTCGTATGATAAGAGTGCATATAAATCAGCATGACATTAACTTTATAGCGATAATCAAAGTCTTAAAATTAATAATTTAATCTAACATTTTACCTTTATACCTAAAATATCAAATACGTTTCACTAAGGCAGACTGTGTTTCTATAAGAAGATAGTGTTACTAAGGTTCTATAAGCCGATGATGCTACAAAGGACAATGTTAGTGCAGTTCACAGGATCATCGATTAACCAATAGTATTTTACCTAATTTGCTTAGCATACTTTTTACAATTATCCAGTGATTTATATATAAAACACTTCATTAATTCTTTAGTTCTAATGTTTTTGCTTCTATATTTTACTTGCATGACATACTTTTTGTTGTTTCTAGAGCTGGATAGTGTTACTATCACGTTTAACATACTGATATGAGTAAAACAATATTCTATTTTAATCTTATCAACTAAGTAATTTTCTCTTGCATACGTTTTACAAAAGTAGATGGTGTTTCTATAGGCGGATAGTGTTACGAAGGTTCTGTAGGCGGATGATGTTACTAAGGTTCCATAGGCAGATGGTCTTACGAGGCGTATTGTGTTTGTGTGGGTTTTACAAAGGTGGACAGTATTACACTATACTTTCATAAGACTACACACAGATTGCAACTTGTCTCAACTTATGTTAATACTTTCCATTTATAAATGTAACTGTATTACATATGTTTCTGTAGGTGGATATGTCACTAACACATTTAACTTACTGTTGAAAAGTTTTTATCACACCTAATGTTTCATTTTTATAAATATTGAATGAGAAAGCTGATTGTGTTTTTATGATTTAGTATACGTTTAACATACTGATTACAATTTTCGCTTTGATTTTTCTCATACTTTTTGCAATTTCTGAAAATTTAGAAGTAAAACAGAGTCACGGGAAACTTATGTTCAATCTATGCTAAATGTTTGATGACTTTCTTGAGTTAGAGGAATGTCCAAACGCATGGCAATAATACTGAATATTTCTTTACAAATGTGTTTTACTACAGGTTTCCAACGAAGAGAAATGCAATAAAATGTAACAAAGTCTGGTCAAAAAAATTATTTAAATCAGTTATTAAGATATTTAACTTTAGGTGTTGCATTTCCAGACAGCTCACGAATTCAGGTGCTATGCAAAAGTCTTACTGGCAATGGCTTGCTTTGCAAAGTGTGTATAATCCAAATGTTATTACTGGGATATGTCATCAATATGGTTAAAATAGCCCACACCACTTGTATGTGTGAAACCAGTAATTAAGTATTTAGAAATTGTTTGATGGCAAACATATAGCAGAAAAAAAATGGTAAGAATATTACTTATGTAGAGTGTTATATAATCATATTTAACAATGAAAGTTCATCGAGCTTTTAGCCTATATGCAAATTGCTTCAATCAACAAGAACTAAGCTCTAGACAAAAATTTCTGACAATATCTACATAAAGGTAAGAATAGTTTTCTAGTAATGAATAAACATAATTATTTACATGGATCCTTTAAACTTTAATGGAACAAATCAACTTATAAAGCTAAACATAAGATTTAAATAATCATCCTTTTCAGAATGAAAATTGTAAAAGTATGTAAGATAAATTTTTGGCTGTTATATTTGCCTCATTAAAATAATGGATAATATGTATGATAAAAAATGACATATGTAACAGTTTTATAATAGTTGTCACATGGAAATAAGGATCTTACTTGTAAAACCAAACCAGCAGATGAGTTAAAGTCCTACAGAACTATAGAAACTCTGTCCGCCTAAAGTAACACTATCATTGGGTGACTTGCTACGTGACAACCTTTGTATTATCTAACAATCAAAGTTTATTGAACTATACAACTACATTTAGTACATTTAGTATGTGATGTCAGACAAATGTTTATCTCTCAACATATATTGCAGAAAAAAAGTTCGTTTGCAAGCTATATTGTAAGACTGCAAAGTTTTAGAAATTTTAATTGTATAGTATGCTTTGTACTTCAAGTGAATGTTCTATTGAAAACGGCAAGTGTTGCTATTTTCGTTACTTTCTATAATAGTAAAGTGATTAGTTAACCTTATGTAGTTTATGAAAAAATATTAAATTTTTATTTTTTCTATTATTTTTAATAAAAAAATTCGTTTTTAATGTAGTTATTTGCACTCCAACCTTGAATAGTTCACCTGCAAGGTGATTTTTATATGAAGTATAAAAATACTATTGTTACCTTACAGTTTCAAATTTAATTTACACAATCTTTAGAACCTCATATATGAAAATCAAAGGTTTTTAAGGTAAATGTTAATATTTTATTTTCCTTTTTCTCTAATGTATCACTAACTCCATCTATTATCATCAACATATAGTGCAATGAAATGTTTAAAATTAACAAATGGAGATATGTACATACCTTTAAACTCTTATTAGAATGGTTTTAAATCTTCTTTTTTTTGTCATATGCATAATTTTACATTTTTCACTTATAGTATATTTCTAATTTTCCTTTCCAATTCTTTGTCTTTTACTATTTATAATGATACGTCAATTGATGCCCTTGGAGCTTTATGAGGTAATTTCACCAGACTGTACATACAGACTGTTGCAAAAACAAGATGGCCTTATACACATGTTGTGTTTATGAGCTTTCACAATGCAAGTGACAACCTTTCCAAATATGCATTCTAAAACACGAAAGATGCATAATAAACTAATATATATATATATAAGTAAAACCTAAATGCAACTTAACTGTCTATCAATCTGATATGTATAAGGGGAGAAAGTATATTATATCCAAATGGACTAAGCTTTTTTTCTATTTCATATGTACAAATGCATACAGTAGTGCTGTCTCTCTTCCTAGTTATATACATAGCAGGAAATCTGCTCTTTCTATTGGTTGTAAGCCTGCCATTCAACTTCAAATTCTCGCATAGAAACACAGCTTAAACTTTCAAAGTAAGCGTCGCTGACCTTAAACTAAGAAAAACATTTACAGCGTTTATTGGGGAGGGGGAGAATGTCTTCTGACAGTCGGGAGAGTGTAATGTAAAATTTTTGCCATGTGAAGGAACTGTCTGCATTCCGAACACACAACTTTTTTGTACCAGCTCTAAACTTGAGGAATTGTAACCTTGAGCGGTCACGTGACAAAAAACTGCAGATTTAATTGCTGTTTTACAGTGCCTTGCAAAAGTATTCACCTCC
>NW_013666819.1:306292-316789 GCF_000517525.1 Limulus polyphemus
AAACTTGAGGAATTGTAACCTTGAGCGGTCACGTGACAAAAAACTGCAGATTTAATTGCTGTTTTACAGTGCCTTGCAAAAGTATTCACCTCCCCACAAAGTTTCCACATTTTGTCGCTATCTGAGCTTGCAATCAGGAAACTTTCAAATGGGACTTTATATTTAGAATCTACACAATCTATTCCAAACTGAGAAAGCTAAAAATGCTGATATTATGTAAGTAAGTCAGATTTTCAAAGAAAACTAGAATATTCTCAATTGCATAAGTATTCAACCCTTTTGCTACGGTAACCCTATATCAGTTCAGGTACAAAATATTAGTTTCAAAGGTCACAAAATTAGTATATGCTTTCTGCCTCTGTGTGATCAAAGTAGTTTAACTTGACTTCAGAGTAAATGCATCTGTTCAACACACAACTCACACAATGATACGACAAACCAATCATGAAGACCAAGGACCTTTCCAAACAAGTCAGGGATAAAGTGGGAGAGAAGCACAGATCAGGAGAAGGTTACAAGAAAATTTCAAAGTCGCTGATTATCCCTTTGAGTACGATGAAGTCCATCATTAAGAATTCGAATGTGCTCCATATCACCCAGTCACTAACCAGATCAGGCTGCCCTTCCAAACTAAACAGCCAGGCAAGCAGGAAACTGATTAGGGATAACAGTGTGAAGCCAACAGTGACTTTGAAAGATGTACAAAGTTCCATGTTCGAGATGGGAGTCAGTGTTCATATCCCAATCCCTACACAAAGCTGGCCTTTATGGGCGAGTGGCAAGAAAGAAGACATTGCTCAAAAAAATAATCTTAAATCTTCTATGGAGTTTGCAACAAAGCCTGTAACTGATGCTGCAGATATGTGGTAGAAGGTTTTATGGTCAGACGAGACAAAAATTTAGTTTTTTGGTTTAAATTCAAAGTGTTATATCTGATGCAAGCCCAACACAGCACATTACCCAGTCAACACCATCCAAACTGTCAAGCATGGTGGTGGCAGCATCATGTTATAAAGATGTCTCTCATCAGCAGGGACTAGGAAGCTTCTCAGGATTGAGGGGAAGATGAATGGTGTAAAGTACAGGTGAATCCTAGAGGAGAACCTATTTCGTGCCATGATTTTTTGGAAAATTATTTATTCAACTATTATTAGAGAAATAGTAACCGAATTGTGAAAATTATATATACATATTTACATGTATTGGTGTCATGATGTTCTAGGGAATTAGTCACCAAACTGTGAGGATTTTCTAAATATTTACTTAAGCTGGTGCCATGACTTTTTGGAGAACTGTGGTGATTTTGTAGATATTTGCTTATACTAATGCTATGATTTTATATGGAAGTAGTCACCAAACTGCGAGAATTTTGAAAATAGTTTCTTATTTTGGTGCCATTATTTTCTAAGAAACTAGTTACCAAGCTGGTAGATTTTTTTCACTAAAAGTTACAGATTTTGCAGAAAGGAATAATATTTTCAAAATACGACGTTTCAATCACTGAAGCGATCAATTTCAAGTGCATAGGTTTTAACGGTAAAGAAGGTTTTGGTATTTAATATCAACATTCAACAATTTAACATTGTATACAAATTAAAGAATTTATATTGGTGACTTATGTATGTAGGTACCAGTTCGCTTGAATTGACACATTATTTATAATTTTGTTTGTTTGAAGTTAAGCACCAAGCTACACAATGGGCTATCTGTGCTCTGCCCACTACGGGTATAGAAACCCGGATTCTAGTGTTGTAAGTCCGCAGACATACCGCTGTGCCACTGGGGGCTATTTATAACTAAACAACAAAAAAATAGAATAAATATTAATATGTGGAATATGCTGTGCGAAAGATTTGCATAAGATTAGGAAAGCATGGGGAAATAAGAATAAAAAACATAAGAATGTGCCTGGGTATTTGTTAATTATGGGATTGTTTGGTTTATTAATAAGTCTTCTCCAGTTTTTCTGTCAGGTTCATGTTTTAGCATGGCGACATTCTATTAAGAAAAACTGTGTTTTTGTTCACATGTTCATGGACTTAGGAGGGGGTTTTGGTGTTTTATTAAACTGACGTTCAAGTTACATCCTGTTTCATCTATGTAATAGACTGGGTAATTGTCACACTTGATTTTGAGTCCGGGGTGAGTCCGTTATATAATTTCCTTAACATGTGACAATGAACCCAATCGTTATGTTAAGGCTATATTTATGGGCTAGTCTTTCCAAATTTCTGACAGAGGTATGCTAATATTTTTTATATATGGTGTAGTGCAAGTGATTAGGTTTCCTTTTTTGTATGGAGTGTTTCTTGGGTTTATTTGTTTATTAAAGGTGTCTTCTCTGCGTTTTTTTTAAATTCGTTAATAATTTGTGTAACTACTACATTAGGGAATTGTTTTATGTTAATGAAGCATTGAGTTAAGTGTGTAACTTCTTCATCCATGTTTTCGGTTGTACATATATTGTAGGCTAAAGTTAATACGCTTTTTAAAGTGCCTACTTTCTGTTAGATTACATGTTTAGAAAACCTGTTTATGTAATTTCTGCTGCATGCATTTTTTTCTATGAATCTTAGTGGTGAAGCCCTTGGGGGTGGGGCTCGTGTAATTTTAATATTTAAAAATTTTATTTTCATTTTCATCTTTTAATTATATGTTTTTGTGTAGGGTGCTTACGTGAAGTTACCCAGTCGATTTTGTCGTGGACAAAGAAAACCAGACAGAAACGAAAAATGTAACCATAGCTTATGTTCTGTCAAGTCGGCAACTGGACCTTGGGCAAAGGTAGAGACTGTATAGCATGTTAGTATATCAAGCTGTTTCGTTATTTCTGTTTTTTTTATGTGGCTGAGTATAAGTTTAAACACTTATAATTTACTATTGTTACGACAGCGGAATTCACGTGACGCTGGTAACACGTAATGAGTATTTAGAACGTTCGTGAAGGCTCGAGTGTTTACCAGACGCCCTCTATTTCGTACATATAAGACCGGCGAGAAGTGACGGCATACATAGATAGATAATTGCAAACAGGCAGAGATAGAGACGGACAATTGAGTCAAGCGCGGTAGGAAGTAAAGTGCGAGAATCGTTGGTTGTGAATTATATCGTGTGTTTTAGTTAAAGTGACTGTGGAAATTAAATGTATTGCAAAGTTGAATTGAGAAAAGATAAACTAGTTTTATTTAAGAAAAGACTTGTATCACTGAAGTTTCTCGGAAAGAATTTCTACGAAAAATTAACAAACAAACACAGACGTAACATTATTTTTAGTGAGGCACATTTTATAATAGCAACAAGTACCAAAAACGTGTACACACCCTATTACCCAAATATACGTGTTTATTTTAATTTTCTGGAAAATCCATGCCACAGAGCATGCTCTCTTTTTCAGCCGTTGGAGTTTTACAATGTGACGGTCAATCTCATTTTTCGTTGATAAAAAAGTAGCCGTGGCGGTGGATCGTGTTGACTAGCTGCCTTCCCTCTAGTCTATCATTTCTAAATTAAAGACGACTAGCACAGATAACTCTCGAGTAGCTTTACGCGAAGTTCAACAAACAAGCCATTTCATCATTTTTTTTGTGTGTATGTGTGTTCTTCAAGCTCCTTTTCGTCAGCAAGACCGCATGTTTTGAATCATTATTCTGCTAAAATTCAAAGCTTGGATAATGTAAAAGTTATGCTTACTGATTGAACAGGATGCTGCAGTGCTGCCATCTCCTGATCAATCTTGCTCTTCCTGAGTTTTGCAACCGAAGAATACCACACGGCATTCTAGACTCATTATTGTTTCTAACATACAGACGGTTTTATTTAATAATGAAGATGAAGACGGTTGATAAAACATATGACAAGGTTCCAACGTTTCGGAATAACTTATTCCATCTTCAACGAAATCTGAAAATCGTGTTACAAACATGATTATTACTAAAATTATAATATAATCATTAGATTATTTACTTATTAAGAAAAGCGGCAGATGGATGGATAAAACAGTGATTATATTTTACACAACAGCTGAGTTAAGTGTGAAGATTTCAAACAAGTTTATATCTAAAGAGCTTTGTGAGTTGTTAAGTGTCGGGTGGTCTCTAATTATGAGTAGACCTTCAAGGTCAGATGATCACGTGTTAATGATAGAGAAATCGTTAAATAAAATACTGTGACCTGTGGTTTCAGAATGTGAACGAATGGATGAGTGGCTGGGTTTAAGTAGTGGATGGTTGGTGCTATTAGATACTCCTAAATGTTCAGAGACTAGTTTTTAAGTGGCGTTTCGTTTTGCCATTGTACGTGACTTTACAGTCACTATACGAGTCATGAACGTACAAGTCTGGGTACTTGATCTTTGGACTGAAATAAGTGTTTAATGTGGAGGCTAGGTCTGTATATTATTCTAAGCTGAATTTGAGGGCAGAAGTTTTTTATCAGGGAAGAGAGTTGGGTTTTTCTACTTGGTGGCGATTGCGAACCCATAAATGGAAGGGATATAATGAGGGGAAATTTGGGGACGGTGTGTACATTGGCTGGTGGTTAGAATTTGTTGTTTATGAAATTGCGTGTAATATTCGTTATAAAATCAGTCGGATAGCCATTATTTAACGTGTATATGTAGAAGGGTAATTTATTTGTGTAAGATAAAATAATTAGAACAAGGATTATAAATTCTGTTTTAATCAGAATACGTTTGAAAAATTTGGGGATGAAACTACTGAAATTGGTGTAGAGGCCATTAAAAGTTCTTTTATGATAAACAGAGGTAGAAAAGTGTTTACCTTCTTTGGTTTTTTTTTTATTTCGCGCAAAGCTACACGAGGGCTATCTGCGCTAGCCGTCCCTAATTTAGCAGTGTAAGACTAGAGGGAAAGCAGCTAGTCATCACCCCCCCACCGCCAACTCTTGGGCTACTCTTTTACCAACGAATAGTGGGATTGACTGTCACATTATAACGCCCCCACGGCTGAAAAGGCAAGCATGTTTGGTATGACGGGGATTCGAACCCGCGACCCTCAGATTGCGAGTCGAGTGCCTTAACCACCTGGCCATGCCGGGCCACCTTCTTTGGTAATCCAGATGTCTAGGAACGGTAAAGAATCAGTTTCCTCGAGTTCAGATGTGAATTTGATATTCGGGTGTTGGGAATTAAGAGAATCTGTAGAAATATTCAAACAACGAAAATATGTCTAATAATTAAATGGGATTTAAACTCAACCCTATTTGGAATTATGTTTCTATAATTGGTTTTGGTGCTCTACCACCGTTAGTGAATGTTGACTTTTCTGGACCGTATCGAACCTGGACATAAAAGACTCTGAGAAGAGTTTTATTTCGTCCCTTGAAAATGACAAGCTTAGCCTGTCGAAACTAGTCGGTTTTATTTTTTTATTAATTCTTTAATCATCTGTGCAATATTATGCTGATGTGTTCTTACTGTTTTTAATGAATTTGCACAAAGTAGTTCTTTAAATATGATTTTTGAAGTTATTACGTTATAGCTACTGCACCTATTAAAACCTAAGGTTGGGTTAAATATAAATGTGTATATTATTCAATTTGCATGAGGAAGACATCTTGACAAAGTCACAGACAGTTGCTCTTAAAAAATAATTTTTGTAAGTTTTTATTATTTTAGCCAAGTTTATACCAAGGACTGAATTATTTATTCTTATTGTTCTTCGAGTAAACATTGAATGGTTGAACTATTTTACCACTGTAAAGAATGGGCTAGTTAAGCGTTCTAAAATGGGTCTTTGTAACCATGATTTTCTAGGAAAATAATCTCTGAAGTGTGAGGTTTTTATAGATATTTATATATCTTTGTACCATAATTTCTAGTGAGCCAGTCGTCTAATCTCGAAAATTTTGTACAAATTTACTTGTATTGGTGTCATGATTTTCTCTGAAACTACTCAAAAAACCGGGAAGACTTCGTAGATACTTGCTTACACTAGTCTTATCATTTTCTAAGGAAATATTCACCGAATTGTGAAGACTTTGTACAGATTTACTCATACTCGCGCCAAGATTTTAAAGGGTGTCAATCACCGAACTTTAATGATTTTTGTAGATATTTACTTATATTGGTGCTATGATTTAGTTAACGACCAGACATCAAACTGCACTGAATTTTTAGATATTGGCTTACACTACTGCCATGATTTCCTAGGAAACTACTAAGCGAACTGTGAGGATTTTGTATATATTTACACATACCAATGCCTTGATTTTCTAAGTGCTTAATAATCAAATTTGAGGATTTTGTTGAAATAAATTTGGTTTGGTGCCATGATTTTGTATGGTATTTTTCACTCAACTTTTAGGATTTTATAAATATTTATTTATTTTGTTGTCATGATATTTTAGAGAATTAGTCATTGAACTGTGAGGATTTTATGTATATTTACATATATTGGTGTAATACGTTTTCAGAAACTAATCAGTATATTGTAAGGATTTTGTATATATTTACTTATTCTGAGCGGCTAGGCATGGCCAGGTGGTAAGGGAGCTCGACTCGCAATCTGCGGGTCGAGGGTTCGAATCCCCGTCCCACCAAACATGCTCGCCCTTTCAGCCGTGGAGGCGTTATAATGTGACGGTCAATCCCACTATTTGTTGGCAAAAGAGTAGCCCATGAGTTGGCGGTGAGCGGTGATGACTAGCTGCCTTCCCTGTAGTCTTACAAATTAGAAATTACAAACAAACAAACTTATTCCGATGCCATGACTTTCTATGGAACTAGTCTTTCGATCGCAAGGAGTTTGTAGATATTTTCTTAAGGAGACGCCGTAATGCTCTTGGAAATCAGTCACCGAAGTGTGAGAATTTTATATGTATTTATATGTATTGGTTCTATGATATTCTAGGTAGATTGTTACCGAATTGTGCTGATTTTGTAAATATTTCCTTACACTATTGCTTTGACTTTCTAAAGAAATATTCATCAACTCTGATAATTTTGTAGGTATTAATTTATAATGATGGCTTGATTTTCTTGAGAACTAGATCTTAAACTTTGAGGATTTTGTTCATATTTGCTTAAACTAGTACCATGATTTTCGAAAGAATTACTCATCGAATTTCGAATGTAAACTTTGTAGTTACATTATCCACTTAAGATTTAGTAGCCTTATCGTTTTCTTCTTCACCAACTTTTATAATTCTATTATTTTCGCATTGTTCTCTATTAATGAATTAATTCTAAGTATTATATCTTCTCCATAGTTTTAGTTTTAAAGTTTACTTAATTTATTATTATTATCAGTTGTCTTTTACGCTTTTCTGAATATTACAACTGTAATTTGTAATGTTTTATTAAAATCTTTGATTTGGTTATTTTGTTTATCTACATAGTTTTTGTTGACAGCATCTTCATCTGCATTCGGTTCTATCAAATTCTTTTATCTTTAATTAGTATCAATGAATTATTTTCCAATAATTATAATCTGTCGCAGAACCAGTGTTAAATACAATATTTAAATTAATATTATTAACGAATTTTTACTAATTCATTGAGTTCTTCTTTTTTCCCCTATATATACTGTTTGTTAACTGTGCCAGTTTTTGGTATCGGCTCCTTTATATTTTTATATATATATATTTATCAGCATCAAACTTTTTATTGACTAATACAATCTTTTCAATAGATATAAACCGTATTAATTTCTATTAAGAATACAATTCAGATATTTGTCCACGATTTTTGATTTACTATGAATATATCATTGCATTACCGATAAATTAGTAGCATCATTATTATTAGTTGCATCTTTAAGATTTAATAATTTTTTATTATCAATATCATAATTACCGTTATTAGTTAAGTTAAAACCTTTTTCAGGTGTATCTACAAGACTCTGAGATGTTTCTTTATATATATTATCATATGGAAACCAAAAGATAATTTACTATTGAAGAGTTCTCATAGTTTCAATACTTTTATTGTAAACATTCATTATTCATTTCTGTTTTTAACTAATAAGAAATAAAATCTACAGTACTGTGTAAAAGTGTTAGGACAAGAGAATATTTGTCATTCTTTCCATTTTATTTGGCTAATTCTTCCATGCCATTACAGAATATAAGTTTCAACACTATGGTAATGCTTCACTGATCCCCATTGACAACTGAATGAGCCAGGTTGAGAATACTTATCATTCTTTAGAATTCCCATATACTTGTATCAAGTGTATGTCATAACGGTTCTGCTTGAATGAACGTACTGATCAAATTTAGGGTCTGAAATAACTGTCATGGTACCTCATGCAGTGTCTTAACTATATAAAAAGAAGCTAGCAAGGAGCTGGCATATGGTACTGGTATATGCTAGAAGATATCAATTTAATAGCACTCCACAAATAAACCTTGATAAAAACGGTATTTAACACTATATATTAAGTCTTGTTTTCATGCCACGGCCCGAAAAGCATAGAGAATTGTCAGTTGAGCAGAGAGTTCGCATAAAAAGCTTTACGTGATACTGGTTGGACTCTCCAACAAGTTACTGCAGACTTGAAATGCTCCCTCAAACAATGTCAAGTACACCCTAGATCGTGAGACAGAACACCTAAATTCAATGATACTGATGTTAAATATCTTCGTTCATGCAGCCTTCGGGACAGAAGAAAGACTGCCACTGATTTCAAGCATGAGATAAACAACCGTGTACCAAATGATATAAAAGTGTCCAGATCTACAGCATCAAAAAGACTCAACGAGAATGGAATATTTGGTCACGTAGCAGTTATAAAACCTATACTTCGATCTCCAAATATTGCCAAGAGACTGAAATTTGCTAAAAAGTACAAAAACTGGACTGTTGATGATTGGCAAAGGGTTTTATGGACGGATGAGTCCAAGTTTGAAATATTTGGTTCAAAGCGTAGGTTGTATGTCCGGCGGAAGAAAGGTGATAAATACTTACCTAAATGCATAGCACTGAAGAATTGGGGAGGCAGTTTGATGGTTTGGGTATGTTTTTCTGCTGAGGCGACAGGAGATATTTGCAAAATATATGGAATAATGGACCAGTGCAAGTACCATCAGATACTGATCCGTCATGGTATAACCAGTGGTTTGCGTATTATTGATAAAGGATTCTACTTCCAAAAAGATAAAAATCCCAAACACTCATCCAACCTGATCAACCAGAACACTAAGATATTTTTCTTCTATAACACTATTAAGGATATTCCAATCTAATTTACGGTCATAATTGAAATTGTCATATCCCACAAGCATTACCTTGCACTTATTATTTTTAAAAGCCATTTGCCATGTATTTGTCCAGCTCTCAAATAATCCAAATCCTCACAGCCAGAAACATCTAAAACTTTAATACCATCAGCAAATTTAAATAATCTATAAACCATTCCTACATGTATTTCATTTATGTATATCATAAAGAGTGAAGGTCGTAACACTGAGCCCTGAGTTACAAGATATATCCCAGCTTGGGACAAAAATGATAGAGACATTTAGCAGAAAGTATCAAGCATATTCAACAAAAGTAATAAGATGTTTTTCGTTTTCGTAGCTTTTTAATATTGGACATATGAACAAAACCCTTTAAGAAGTCAAGAGAAAAAGAGGAAAATGAAGAAAATAACTTCTTTATTTTTGTTAAATTAAAGTAAGAGCATTCTAAATTTGTTATTTTATTGTTTCTTTTATAAGAGCAAAGCCATATTGGGCTATCTGCGGTATCCACTGTAAGAAATCAGTTCCTGAATTTTAGCGTTGTAATTCCGTAAACCTACCGCTGGCCCCATCGGGAGACCATATTTTACTCATGATATATTCATTTTTATGTAATGCTTACAGCACGTAAAAAACTTAGGAAATGTTTACCCGTTTTAACAACATTCACCTCTAGCTTCATTGGTTTATTTTGCAGATCAAGAATTTCGTTGATGCAAAGTGTAAGCGAGATGAATTTATCTCTCTTAGTTATTTGAAGATGAGAGTTGAGGGGTTTAGCATTATTTTACTAAAGTGAATGTTGTTCTTAATAAATGTAATTTTGCTGCTAAACCATTACTACCATTTTAGTCATTCTCTGATCTCTTTGGACGTGTTTCACAGCAATAAAAATGTAAAGCAAGCTTTGTCTAGAAACTTTATTCAAAAACCAAAAACGATGCAAGATAAGGAATCATGCCCCCAGTGGCATTGCGGTATATCTGCGGTCTTACAATGCTAGAACCCGGGTTTCGATACTCATGGTGGGCAGAGCACAGATATCCCATTGTATAGTATTGTGCCTAATTACAAACAAACAATAAGGAATCATTTAATGGTAAAGTCACAATAAGCCTTTTCGAACTGTCTTCGCAGCAAAAAAAAAGGTTATGATATTGTTACGACAGTGGAAGTCACGTGACGCTGGTAACGTGCGTGACTGAGTTTCTTGAATTTTCAGGGAAGCTCGAGCGTGACCGAGTTTGTTCGATACGCCCTCTTTTTTAGTATATAAGCCTCGCAGAGAAAGCCTGC
>NW_013666819.1:317679-320026 GCF_000517525.1 Limulus polyphemus
AAAAGTCCTGTAAAATTAAGAGACTGTACATTTACTTAAGTTATTGTTAATTATGTATTGGTTTAATGTAAGTGGCTATTGTTCGGGACGAACAATACTATGGAAGGGGCAGTGTTACGACAGTGGAAGTCATGTGACGCTGGTAGCGCGTGACTGAGTTTCTCGAATTTTCAGGGAAGCTCGAATGTGACCGAGTTTGTTCGATACGCCCTCTTTTTTAGTATATAAGCCTCGCAGAGAAAGCCTGCGGAATGAATGGAATGAAGAGAGTTCCGAGTCATTTACGATTCTGTTTCGAGCTAATGTGTGTTTTCGAGATTGTGAATCGCTGTGATTTATAGCGTGTATTATACGTACTGATTGTGAAATTACTGTGTGCTAAAAGTTTGTATCGAGTAAGAATAAATTGGTTTAACCAAGAAAGGACTTGTATCGCTGAAGATTCTCGGAAAGAATTTCTACCGGAAATTAACAAACAAGCAAATACGTAACAATATCGTCAAAATCAACTTGTTATACAGCTTACATATCAGTAAGCTGCAAAACGTCACATTGAAAAAGAGTTTAGGAGGACCAGTTCTTCGGGTCCTGTGATGCATGACGCAATATTCCATTTGATTATTGTCAGACGCGATGAAAAATACATATATTTTATCAGGTTTGTATTTGCGTGTTTCTCTCTCTCTCCCTCTTTCTTTCTTTCCTTCCTTTTTCTTTTTCTCTTCCTACCATTCCCGTGTCCCAGGCCATAATGCTTTTGCATCAGAAATCTCCATTCTCTGACAGGCCCTGTGTAGTAGTGTTTAAACTTTCAGTTTGCTGATTTTAGAACTGTCTGTTGACTATAGCATTCTTATGTCTTAAAAATTATTTCATAGGAATAATTTCTCCTAATATCTAGTTGTGATTTTTTTATTCAGTAAATACAATTTTATTTCTGTGACACATTTTTTATTATTTACATTACATTTTAACAGTTTTCTTTAAGAGAAACAAGTTAATAATAGTAAATCAGTATATCAACTATCCGAATGTTGATTTTGTTGTAGTTAAGCGCAAATCTACACAATTAGCGACCTATGCTGTGCCCACCATAGTTATCAAAACTCAATCTTTATGTTGACTAAAACTAATTTTTATTTACAAAATTTATTTACTGTTAGTTTGCCTAGGTGCGTTATTTTATTAAAGCAAAGCTGACATTTATATAACTGCCAAACTAACATTAAATGAAATTACAGTAATTTCCATTGCAATCGAAATGATTAATTTCCATGAATGAATGAAAAAAACGTGGAGAACTTTCCAGTTTCAAACTGCTCCTTTTTTTCTCAGTGCGTGGGACGGTCAGAGTGAATAAATAGCACGAAACCTGATATATTATAAAACGTTTATATAAGGCTTGCATATGTGTTGTGCGTAACAAGTCCAGATGTGAACTAGCTTTTTTTTTCAACTGAGGAGCCTCGTGATCAAAATGATGACCTATGCTTGAATTCTTTCTGACCTCGTTAACAGTCATAAGTGTGAAACGTTACACATATAGGCTTAAACCATTACTTACGAAAGGTAAAGTTTACGTTATGGCATTTCATGTTCAAAATCACAGACTTTCTCTGGCATATATTGTTAAAAAGCATATGAGTGTTTCAGATGTTATACATCATTCTTCATTGACGAAAAAATACACCTTTAAATATTTGACGTGGCTAGTCCTCAAGATCTAAACAATGTATTTTGCTTTTTTTTTTAATACACGAACAAAAAGAAAACTTTATATGTAGACCAAATTAATCTGCATTTGAGAAGGGGAGGGGATAGTAGTTAAGGAGTATCACAGTTATTGTTGAAATACACATAATCACTTTTACCCTTTTTTTACTATTGGTGTTATTTACTTTTACTTTATTTACTTCTGTAGTTGAAGGACAGAAATAGATACGTTCGTATAAAAGTGAATCTAAGAGCTTTCATAAAAACACTTTTTTTATGGTTCTACTGCAGAGACAGTTTGTTTCAATGTACAACCCTACAAAAATGTTACTCCTCTTTCCCTCTATCAAAGCTAAGAAGTAGTTTTAAGGGTATACTTAACACAGATGAGCGATAAATTAAAAAAAAACAAAAAACAACTACTAGCATGATCATAGCTTATTCTGCAATGTGGTCTAGGTTGGGTTCTGAAAACTTGAGTGTTCTTTGTTTCTTATTTTATGAAGGTACGCTACTTTGGGGCAACAGAATATATAAACTAGTGTTCAAATTGTAACTACTTAACAAAGAAGAACTCTATAGATATAATGAAAGAAGTGTACACCGTAATGGTAATGTTACGTCTCCGTTTGTG
>NW_013666819.1:320460-322559 GCF_000517525.1 Limulus polyphemus
AATCACATGATCTCGATGACGCAACAGTAATATTAATATTTAAAAATAACTTTACATGAAATAATCACATTAATAGCAAATTAAAAACAACGAGAAAAAAATTTGCTAATGGTTGATGGAGGTCATATTTGGTGCATGGAGAATCGGTACAACTGTAGCTACTATACACAGATGCGTTCTACCCTCCCACGTACATGATTTTTTTTTCAAATAAGGGGCCGAGATTGATATCAATTATAATAATTGGAATGGCGTTCCTTTCAGTTACACCATTAACGTTAAGCTAGAAGCAGTAGTTCAACCTTATAAGGATTTATCAAACACATTTATGATGTAGCCTGTAATTTATTGGTCTGACCCCAGTCTTCAAGTCCTTGAAAAGTTTTAGAACCCTTTGATGGATTTTGTTTCTTGTCCTTCATTAGCCGTTCAAAGTATCTTTATTTAAGGGATGATCTGATATTAATTATCGTGTTATGAAATGACTTGTGAGTTAATTATTTTACCTTTTGGCACATAGACTCATAACAAAAAATATTAATTGTAAAAAATGTAACTATAAAAACACGATAGGATAATGAGAGTCATGTGTTAAATATTATGATACAAATTTTTCTTTAGTAAGAATAAATGAGGCATATCTTAAATGTTATGATGCAATTTTTCTTTACTTAAGAACTAGCAAGGAACAATATTTTGTGAATTTATGAAAAACAAAACAACCTTAGATTTGATTTTTGGAAATAAACTACGAACCTGTTTTAATTCAGAGCTTCCTTATGAACGTAGTTTTTTGTTTTTCCTTCACTCCTCAAATATTAAAATTTTCAAACGTAAATATGTATATAATATTATGTTGAATTTGCTTTAATATAAAAATAAAAATGCAATATTATATTTTATAATGTATCAAAAGAAAAAAAATCACTTCCAGGTATCGAACCACCCAGAGAAAAAAAGTAGAATAAGTAGTACATTCACTGACTTGTCTTTAATCCCATTTTACACAATAAGTATTATAATGCAAGCCTTACTCTTTTTCACGTAGTTTATTTTATGGTAGACAGCATAATTTTATTTTATGGGCTAGGCCTACGGTTTGCTTTTTTACACACGATATTATAATTCTGCATAAATTTCTTTTGTATGTGAGGTTACATATATGATGTAATAGTAGGTGTATAGTTAGTGATGTGTAACTAAATAGGCCTATAATGCTATATACTAAATTCAAAGTTAACTCAAACTTAACAAAAAATGTCCAGTCTGCGTATAATTTATTCGTGTAATGTACATGTTAACGATAAAATTACCGGTTCTGCTACCAAACGATATACCATATATCAACAAAAAATTGTCGTTTTGCGCACCTTCACGTGAGAGAAATGTGACCTGTGCTGTGAAAGCCGCGAACACAAGAGATTTGGTCGTTTATATATAGATGAGCCATGCATTACATGTTATCATAAATTATTCTCCACCAAGACTGAAGTTCGTCTTACATGTTGTCATATCAATGAAAGACTTATTTGTGCTTTTAATGCAATAATATAAGTTTCTACATATTATGGCTGAGTTATAACACCAATCAAAAACAGTAAAACTGAGATATAAGAAGTCGTTAACGATAATAATATAATTTACTATACATTAAGCCTGAGTTATCACACCAGTCAAAATCAGTAAAACTGAGTTGTAAGAAACCGTTAACAAAAATAGCAGTTCCTATATGGTAAGGCTGAGTTATGAAAAACTAATGTCATTAAGAATGAATTGTAAAAGGCCTTAACAATAATACCAGTTTCTATATAGTAAGGCAGAGTTATTAGATCGAGCAAAGTCAGCTTTTAGACTGAATCGTAAAAAAGCCGTTAACAAAATCACCACCTTCTACATAGTAAGGCTAAATATAACTTCAATCAAAATCAAGCAAACTGAGCTGTAAAAGGCTGTTAAAAATAATATCAGTTTTTATAGGTAGTATGGCTTAATTTTCACACCAGTCAAAGTCAGTAAGACTGACTTTTAAAAAGCTGTTATGTTATATTGTTGCGTCAGCGAGATCACGTGACTATTCTCACGCCCTCTGCTTTCTATAA
>NW_013666820.1:0-7512 GCF_000517525.1 Limulus polyphemus
CAGAAGAATAAGATGCCACTCTAAGTAAGTTTTTCATAATAAAAAATCAGATCAATAAATTTTAATTCATTGCATTTTTTTCGTATTTACTTATATACCTAAACTTTGATTTAAAAATACGCAAAATAGATTTAATTGTGAATAAGAATGAAAATTGGGGTACGAATTACATGATTTTCTATAAGTTATTATATTCGATTAGTGTGGCTCTTTTAAAGAACACATTAACCGCACTAATCGAGGGATTCCTGTATATGTATATATATATACATTATAATTAATGTATTTACAATATACGTGATATTATATTAAAAGTTACAGCTTTTACAATAAGTAAGATTTGTTTTTAAAACAAGTACGACGTTTCGAACACTAGTGTGATCATTTTCTAGTACACAACATTTTAGTATTTAAAGCAGCATTCAACAACCTAAAAGTGTATTTAAATTCTAGAATTGGTAGTGGTTAGTTATGCATGTGCATATCAATCCGCGTGAATTTTACAGAATATTTATCTATGAGTAAATAGAAAAAAAAACACCAAAAGTGAATAAATATAAAAACTATAAACATGTTATTCAAAATATTTGCATAATATTAGGAATGTATGGGGGAATAACGATCAACGATATATAGAGATGTGCCTGGGTATTTGTTAATTGTGGGATTGGTTGATTTTATTAATAAGGCTTCTCTAATTTTTCTTCTATTAACGTCAGATTAATGTTTTAGTACTGTGACATTCTGTTCAGAAAAACTGTGGTTCTTATTATTCATATACTCATGGACTTCGGAAGGGGGTTTGGTGTTCTTTTAACCTGATCTTCAAGTTACGTCCTGTTTCGACTAAGTAAAAGAATGGGCAATTGTAAGACTTTATTTTGTAAATGTTTCTTGGTGGAGTATGTTCGCTATATAACTTTCTTAACATGTGTTTAGTTTTCATTCCAGTGCTGAAAACGAATCTAGGTGTTATGTTGAGATCATATTTACGTGCTAGTCTTTACGAAATGTCTGATATAGGTATGTTAATATTTTCTATGTATAGGATAGTGCAAGTGATTAGGTTTTCTTTGTTTTGGGGAGTGTTTGAGTTTGTTTGTTAAATGCCTTTTTTATCTGTTTTTTAAATTCGTTAATAATTTCTGTAACTACTTTATTAGAGAAATGGTTAACGTTAGTAAAACATTGAGTTAAGAGCGCAACTTCTTTATCGCTGTTTTCTGTTGTACATATACTATTAATATACATGATACACCACTGATTCTTCCCATTTTCCCAGTTTAGATTCAACGTTCTATCAACACTCAATATCTAAAATGAGGTAGGATTTGAGACTGTTCTTTCCCAATTGAGGATGGGCTGTATGTAAGAATCTCAACAAATGCTGTGTTAAGTCTAATGAAGAAGTGTGTGGAATTCTACCGAGATAACCCCTGAATAGGACCACTAGCAACCAGAATACCTAAGCCAATGCGTTACCCTGGCAACAGTATATATATCATTTCCCTCTCGAGAAGACTCCGCAATTCGTCCATTGCATTCCAAGGTCAATAGATGATCATTCACGAGGCAAGCGAGCTTGTATCACTTGCCTCGTGAATGAAAGAGCCTTATCTATGGAAGATGCCGCTTCTATTGATGTGTTTTCAAGGAAAAATGCTGGGGAAATTTATTAAACAGTAGCTATATAAATATAATAATAATGTCTGTTGTAGGTCCATGTAACTACTTCGCAGGATGTGGATGGATCTTCAACAAGTTTGGTATGGAGGTATATTGGGTCTATGCGGGGTACACAAAATTTTCAGATTTGCATTTTGCGGTTTTTATGGGCGTTTTTGCGTTTTTTTAGCACTACCTCACCTCCTGTGGATGAATCTTCACCACATTTGATTTGAAGATTTATTGGGTCCACAGGGCGAGACATACACATTTTCAGTTTTGCGTTTTGCGGTTTTTATAGGTGTTTTTATCTTTTTTACCACTTCTTCGCCCACTTTTGATGGATCTTCACCAAATTTGGCATGAAGGGTTGTTGAGTCTATACAGAGATAGAGGCATAGTTGCGGTTTCACATTTTGTGTTTTGCTGTTTTTATAGGCGTTTTCTACAATTACATATAAGGGAAACAACTTTTCATGACCTAAGATAACCTTTAATTAATCATGAATTTACATAACTTCCACCAGGGGACGAGTACTCCAGCTAGTATAGACTATTTTAAAATCTCCAACAAGTGAAAACTATAATATCAAATTACTGTGCAACCAAGAAACAGCTGGCCCCAGCGGTATGTCTGCGGACCTACAACGCTAGAATCCGGGTTTCGATACCCGTGGTGAGTAGAGCACAGATAGCCCATTGTGTAGCTTTGTGCTTAATTACAAAAAAAAGGAAACAGCTGATGGTACGAAAAAAAATTGAACGCTTTGACTGGATCATGCTGGTGAAGAAAAGTGAACTACGCGAAATATCTTAGCCACAATAACCTCCTAAAACTCAAAAATAAAAAAGACAAAACTGAAGCTATCTCATTATATATATGGGGTACCATAAAGGGAACACGAAAAGGTTGGAGAGTAATATGATAGCGAAGTGTTAGATTCAGACGACTCTTCATCAGACGAGGAGGGATCTGGACTACACAATGAACATTTCTGGTGAAGAGGATGATTTAGTTTGTTTTGAATTTCGCGCAAAGCTACACGAGGGTTATATGCGCTAGCCGTCCCTAATTTAGCAATGTAAGACTAAAGGGAAGGCAGCTAGTCATTATCACCCACCGCCAACTTTTGGACTATTCTTTTACCAACGAATAGTGGGATTGACCGTCACATTATAACGCCCCCACGGCTGAAAGAGCGAACTTGTTTGGTGGGACGGGGATTCGAACCCACGACCCTCAGATTGCGAGTCGAGCGCCCTAACCACCTGGCCATGCCGGGCCAGGATGATTTAGAAGATGAAATGAAACAGTATTCGTATATAAAGAATGAACACCAGTTGCAGCTCGCCGTAGTAGCGTGTAACAAGATATAACTGTTTCATGAAGATATATCAAGACTAAAATATACAATTACCTTCTTTCATTGGATTTTGTCATTCAATACAGATATGTTACTGTACTTCGCAGAGTGTAGTATTAAATATCTAAACACTTTAGTCTTTATATTGTACATTCATGTCACAAAGGGAGTGGCCTTTTTTACCCATATTTCAGGAGGGTGAACAGTTTTTGATGCTTTCAATTTCGAAACCACATTTCTCCATCCACCCCTAGGAAATATAAGTTGGCCAGTCCTTACCAGAGGATCAGTGGACTACTAAACAACGTAAGGGATTTCCAAAAGTTGAGGAACAATATCAATGTTGGTTTGCATACACATCTCTAGTTATATCGAAAGCAATTCATAGCAGTAGTATTTGTAGAAGTTACATTTACATTGGACAAACCACTAAAACAAATCTGTTCTAAATTCAGTAAATAAAGATATGTCAGCTTTACTGTAGTTCTCAGAAAATTTACTTGCAAAAAAAATCGACATTTTAAAATTGTCCTTGTTTGTTTTCGTGATGAGATGCTTAAAAGTTGTTAGTTCAATGACTTATGAAGTGAAGAAACATTATATGTATATATATATAGTACTTGTGTTTCTTCTTTTAAGATATAAAAAATAAGTCAAACTTTAGATTCAACAAATTTGGTCTCTCGTATGAGTAGAGAAAAAAACGTACTTGTCAGAGGAAGGTTATATAGTCACATGTGCACATCTTAGCTTTAGTTCAAGGAGCTCTCTCTAGCCTACGGGTTGGAAGCATAAGCTTGCTTTATGAAGAACGCTGGTAAGGAAGTTTAGCCGTGGGGTCTTTGCTGATACGATCGTACATGCTGTTATTTCCTTACTTCACTCCTTGGGAGTTAGCTAATCTGCAACAGAAAATATATCTAATCTGTGTGCAAATATATAGATATACGAAACCCTTTTAAAAATCTTTCGCTCAGACATATATGAGAAGAACAAATATATTTATCGTAATTAGTCCCAGAATGCGTTTTAATAGCATTTTTATGTATAGTTTCAAATATAAGCTGAAAGGAACAGGATAATTAACGTCTGATTTTTTTATCTTGGCAAAAACAAAAGTGGTACATTTCACCGGTGTCTCGTAACGTTTCTTTTTAATTATGGGGAATGTTTGTTTCGAGAATAAAGTCATATGACATCACTTAACATGAAGTTCTTCGTTTTGTTTTTTTAAGTATTTTCCAAAGCATGAAACGTTACCAACTTCAAAAATATTACTTTTGCCTATACCAGTCAGTCACTGCGGAACCTTCAAAAAATTAACGATGAATATTATAAGCAGTTTAAAACGTAGTATTATAGGTGAAATTTTTAAGCGTGTTAAATGGAATAATAGCATAAAAATTCTAATTCTAACAAGATTTCAACCCATCTTCTCATTTGCTGTTCTTTGCACCATCTTTAACCCTAAAGGCAAATCTAGGACCATCGAGGACATTCTCAATTAGCATATAAATATCTCTCCAATCGACACCTAAATCACGTTAGTGAATCAAACAAACATTCTTCAAGGCAAAGTAAATCTGCAGGAGGTTTGAAGAGTGCCGGCGCTTGTCATGCACTATTAATTAACTTGCCCTTCACCCCAAGGTAAGCAAGTCCAACGACCCAAAGAAGCCAGGTTGTTGCTATAGCAACAGTAACGATTCCGGAATTCTCCTGTGATGGGAACTGATTTACAGCACGAACTTTCTAGCTTCTAAAGCCGGTTTAATGTACCTGCATTTTGTTGAGGGAGCACAATAAAAAAATATTAGATGACAAAAAAAGTAATAATAAAATGGAAAAATGGTAGGAGTAATATATATAGTAATATACCAGTTAGAAGTTTTCTTTAAAAACTGAGTAAGTCAAAATCTCTACATCAACGCTTGTCAGAGACCTCAGCTACTAAGCGCCTCTAAAATAGCTCTGTTAGAGAACCGACTGAAATACAGTTCTTCAAGTTAACCGCTACTGAGGAGCTGAATATTTAAAAATACCCGTGAATCAATTCGTATTGGAGACATGAGTGTATGAAATCTTTGTACCAGCTACTTTAACCAAGTTTGATCAGTGCTACTTCTTGTAAACATAAAACACATGTTGCAACACTTTTTATGGTTAAGGGCCTAAAATCTTTGTATTAGCCTTTGTGAGAGACTTGGGTACATACACGTTTGTATCTATTCTGGTGGTAAAGTTGTATACATAAAGCCTGAGTATCAGCTATCTTACAAGAGAACTGGACACACAAATGTTCCATCAACTCTTGTGATTAAGCTGAGTTCAGCAAACCTCTGTACCAGCTATTGTGAGAGACCAGGATATTATAATCGTCTTTATAAACTCTTGTTAGAGAGCCGGATATAAAGATCCTCTGCATAAACTCTTGTGGAGAAGCCGAGTTTATAAATCCTCTGTTATCAACTCTTGTTAGAGATCCGGATATATATATAAACCCTCTGCATCAGGGAGTTCCTGAAGTCACGATTTGGTATCAGGGGGTCGCAGCACATATACAAAATAATGCCTATTAAATGATCCTGAATTCTAAAAACTGCCTGCTAACAAAACAGTATACACCATTATAAAAACTAATTGAAATTATTGTAATGAGAACAAAATAGCTAAGAGTAACCTAAGTTGAAGCAAATAACTGCATTTTATGGATTCTTTGGGTGTCCTTGGATATTCCTCTTTATTAACTGTTGTGAGACATCCTAATTTAACATATGTCTGTATCAGCTCTCATGATAGAATTTGTTAAATGAATCCTCTGTATCAACTGAATAGATAGCAGCTTCTTCAGTCAAGGTTTGCCTAAAAAGCTGCGGATTATTTACTTCTTTTAATTTAACGCTTAGCAAATGGTTCACAAGTGTTAGCTTTAACTTGTTCGAGGGTTTTTGTGGAATAGATGTAAAACACAAGGTAAAAGTCTGCGTATACCTTAACCAGTAGTTGTATATAACATAAAGTAACAGTCTGCCTAAGTCATCTACTATGCGTATAAGGTAAGACTGCATATAAGTCAACTTGTGACAACTTAACAAATCCAAAAACTCGTTCTTGAGACTATTGAATAATTAAGAAATATATGAACATTAATTAGTATCATTGTAGAATTTTTTGCTTCACATCTACTTTGTTTTTATTTCACCTTTTATCATAACATGACAGACCACTACCGAACTACATAGGCCCTGTAGTCTAACATATTAATCAAAATGTGATTTCTTTCTCCTTTTTATAAAGAAGCAACGACAGATTTTCTTTTACAACTTATTAAATCGTGATAAATCAAAGTAGCCTTTTAAATCGTAATTCGTAATATTTTGTTGATGTGTTTTTCTGCAATTACAAATAGAAGGACGATGAAGGCAGATCACCAAAAGGTAAAATGTTCTTTTTTACAATTCACCACTGTAATGTACTTATTTGACCCTGTAATTTTAGTATTCATTACACTGCTTCTTCTCGGCAAAAAAATCGTGCCGAGCCTAAATACCAGCCACCCCTTTTCCATTCATTGAAGTGACATCACACGTTTATTTGTTGTTGTTTTTTTAGGATTTGTGAGGCCCTTTTTCCAATTTCTCTTCCCCAGAAGAACAGGTTTAATGCGGATTGGAAAATGTTTTATGGAGTTACTATTTAACAAATTTCTTTCAACATTCTGTTAAATCTTAAAAATCCAAGGTGAATTTAAAAAATGCTAGTTGTTCTCAAACTACACAAGCAATATGTAAATCTAGTGGGAATTGTTCTTCTGCGGCCTTAAGTTTTTTCTTTTGATGCTCCAACTATCACTGCTGTTTCTCTATAACCCATTTGTCCCTTTTAATACGCCTTGAAGCGAATCGAGAATTTTCCAGAATGTAGGAGATTGTGTAGTTCGTTCGTTGGTGGGTGCTTTTAAATTATATGGTGAAAATAACTCATCGCTCAGTCCACATAACAACAAAAAATATTTTATGCACTCCTTTACCGTTTCTACAAGCTTAAATACTGTGATATTTCTAGGCCACGTTTACAAATGACACTAACGGCACTATACTAACGTGAAAAATCAAATTATTTGTACCAATTAATTCAGTTTGCAAAGAGCAAACACAGATCCAAATACTTCACGAAAACATACTTACTGCGCCACTCTGACAGTTAGAAATAACTCTCTATCTTCTCAACCATTTTCTAGATGCTACTCAATCTTATACATATATTGTTACGTATCTGCTTGTTTGATAATTTCCGGTAAGAATTATTTCCGAGTGACTTCAGCGATACGAGTCCCTTCTTGATTAAAACTAGTTTATTCTTTCTCGTTACAAACTTAATTTCCACAGTCACTTTAAACTTAACATCCTTTATAATACAAGCTATAAATCACAGTGACTCAATTATCTATATCTTCAATCTATCTGCATATCTATCTATCGCT
>NW_013666820.1:8512-27958 GCF_000517525.1 Limulus polyphemus
GGAAAATTAATTAACGACCAGAGACTTAACAATAACTTATAATCTTTTTTTAAACTTTATTATTTCTAAAGATTCACGGATATTATTTGCTCTAATACCCTTAGGTTCTGTTTTTGTACATGTCCTGCTATGGCTGAATTTTCATCATAATATTTTATGTTCTGTTTTATGGCTGAATTTTCAGTTCTTTTATTTTATGTATAGATTTTAACGTTGCGTGTTTCTTTTGTATGAGTTTAATCATAGATTTACTCGATACGTTTTAAATACAGAAATAAATTACTGTGTAACGACGTAAAATGCTAAAACGTTAAATATCAGGTTTTACTACATAGTTGTCTGCTATAAAACTTTACACAGAAATAAATAATATGAATTATTTATTCTTGCGTAAGAAATCAAACACTGCATAAAGCAACGTTATTAATACAGCCCAAGGTTCCGATTTTACAGCCATTCACAAACAAGCCGGGCAGAAAAAATCTTCCCAACTAAAAATGGTATACAGCACGTGCAAGTTTTCTGGAAACGCAGAAAAAGATATCATTAGAGGGTGGGGTGGGTGATCTACTGCTTACTTTTAATAGATTAACCAGGAGGAAACCAGAATTTACTCCAAAACAGAAGCATCATGGCAACAACTGTAAACGTATTTAACCAAATGTTTCGGAGCTACAAATTCCTGTAAAAATATACACTGGGGATAATTATACGTCAAATGTGTAAAAGCACAATCTTAATGGATATATTTTTATAGATCACGAAGACAGAATTTTCAGATCCGAAACGTTCGACTAAATATGTTAACAACTGTTACCTTGGTGTTTATGTTTCTTATTATATCTATTAAAGCATCTTGTAACAATGTCGACATCAGACTGCCAAGATATCGAATAAACATGTCTACTTCTAGTAGAACTAGGTACATCTTTAAAATGGCAATGTAGCTTCATGTTCTTTCTGTGGGCTGTCAAACCTACATATAAAACCTTTGGAGTTAAAATGTTTGAAAGGTTATTTTCATGTAAAAATGAAACTATAATTTCATTATATTATAACTGTCCATGACCAAGTGTAGGCTTCAGAAAGTAAATAATGAATAAGTTGATAATTAGAGTAAAATCCGAATTTTGAACATTCATAAAAATTGTCTGGTATCTCAATTAACTCCCTGTTATGTGTTTTCCATTATATTGTTTTTACGATATATATATATTCCTCGCCTCAAATTTAAATCCGAGACCTTTTGTACACAAATCGAATCCTCTGCCAACTGAACTAAAAGGCTAACTCCTCCCTAGAGTTTGCTAGTAAGACAATTTTTAACAGTTCCAAAACTATACGCACATGGACTAAACAGTCAGTTCAGAGATTTCTAGGATTTAGGTATAGCCACCCCTATTTTTGAATTAATTTTGAACTTCTAACCACACGGAGAACAGTCAATCAGTAGCGTCCGCCGTCACAAAGACTTTGTCCTGCTCCTTCAATCGAATAACGGGGGGATTGACTGTCACTTTTATAACGCGCTCACAGCTAAATGTTAAGGATCGTATTCAACGGCATAGCAGCTCAATCTTTGGATATACGGAACCAAGTCCGTCCTTATTCGATGAGTATAAAACATCCTTGATGAAGAAACAATTTAAATAAAACTTTTAATTTGCCATTAAGTAATATTACATTCTCGTTTCTGTCACTGTCCTTTGTTAATACCTAAAACATAGAAACTAGGGTACGTTTAAAAAAAAATGATGACATTTGGAAATATACAGAAACAGTAAACAAGGTAAGTGGTTAATATAAATCCAATTACTAAATTAAGAATACTGTATTTTTGTACACTTGTATTTCTTAGTTCAGTCATATGTGTTTCGTTTTATTTCGAACCAAGCATTTTTGAGGTACATTTTAAATTCTTTCAGTATTATTGATATGATGATACGTATACATTAAATATATTTTTTTTTGTTTGTTTTTTATCTGAGAAGTCTAAACAATGTTGTGTCTATGGAAAATTTCGATAGATTTTTTTCAATATCTTACAGCAAAAATTTTACTTTAAACTTCTTTGGTCCATTGAATTTTTCTTTAAGGTTATTTTCATTAATTCATATTGTTTATTACTCAAAATAATTGTAAAAAGAAATTTAGTTACTTCTATATGTTTAAAGATTATTCTGCATAACTGGCTTAGTTTAAATTTCAAACTGGTCAAACTTCGTAAAATACTATTGAAATTACGGGCTGAAAATATCGTTATCCGCGAGGCTACCAACTAATGGTTCAATGCATTCTAATCATTGTAGGTTTTAGCTTCTGGTGTACTCATTTATGACACATAGTATGTTATACAAGATTGCCTTCATTAATTTAGAATCGATTTTAATTCTGATATATATATATATATATATAGTTAACTCACTTTCATCAAAAGTTCATCACAAAAATAGGTTCTCACTGCGATCACTTACATTCGTACGTAAATGAAACCAGTATTCCTTCCTTTCTCGAAAAGTGATTTTGAGAGGGAAAAGGATATTTTTGTACATTGTCAAACATCCATATATTTATAGCTGCAAAGGTTATATTTGTTACTGGTGACTAACGTAAGTTGACAGAATAGTTACGAAAGTTGACGTACATGCTCGCTTCTTGTTCTATCTGCGGTAAAGGTCGAACGAGCAGTTTAAATCTATCCGTAACGTATATTTATTTGTGTCTCCACTACGTCACGTCTCACCAAAACTGCAGTTTTGCTTTGAAAATAAATCCTTTCTGAAGTTGTTTTAGAAAACTTGTGTTATAAATTAACGGTGGAACTCATTTCCAAATTTATTAATATACATAAATATAAAGAAAATAAATACACATTGTATATATTTTTTAGCAGTCTGGTTTTATACCCGCTTTTATTTGTCTCTATATGAAATTGTTAGTAATAATATCGATTTATAAGGTTGTACAATTTAACTGAACTAGATGAAACAGGCCAAGCTGACAATCTGACATGCTCGTCCTTTCCGCTGTGGTTAATCCCACTATTCGTTTGGTACAAGAGTAGCCCAAGAGTTGGCGGTGGCTGATGTTAACTAGCTGCCTTCCCTTTAGTCTATCAATGCTAAATTAGGGGTGATTAGCGCAGATAGCCCTTGAGTAGCTTTACGCGAAATTCAAAACAAACCAAATCGAGTTTGATTCAACCCGACCACTGCTTGCCATTCGAAGTTATCGTTCTATCATTTATTGGGCTACTAATCAAATATTTACAGGAAATTTAAACTGTATAAATCGGCCTTGAAAGCTCTGAATTTCTGTATATTATCTGTTTTTGAAAGGAAGTACTGAGATCAAGTTTATCAATTGTGCAGGATTATCAGTAATGATACACTAACCTATGAAACTGTTTCAAAGTTTGTTAAAAATAAATAAAACCAACAGATTCGAACTCGAGTTAATTGGTTATTAATGTAAGACCTTAATCAAGAGCCATCCTACAATAATTGGTTAATTGGTGGATTATACAGGTCACTATGATAAATAACTGAAAGCTTGAGAGTTGAGTTTCGATCCCTTAACCGGCCAAAAACACTGATACACAGGTTCGAATTCCACTCCATCATTACGATGTTTACCTACACGTTCATTAATACAGACGGACTACTATATACACTGTTCAAAATAGTCAAAGCATAATAGGATTTTATATATTGTGGCCATGAAAGGTAACTCTATTGTTAGTAAACAATGTCAATGGCACCTCCCAGTTCATTTTTATGTAGAAAGTATCAAGTGACCAGTTCATGCGAGCAATTATGCATACTTCAGTTGATTCTTGGTATCTGAAAGTGAAAGAAACAATGCATTTCATTTAAAAGTTTTCCCAATAGCAAAGTGTGTAAGCAGATGCAGAGTTATAGTGAAATATGTCATGACCCTAACGAAAACATACGGACATTTTCATGGTGTGGATAGCAACAGATCGGCTAGCTAGAGGCCAGTCAAAAACAACAAGTCATTGCAGAGTAGTTACATATCTCATAAAGTATGAGTAGCAGGATGTGGACTTGTTTCCAGATCACCAAAACAAATGGTTGGTTGTTTGAATGAAGACCAAGTTAGGGTAAAACTTCTACAAGACTACTGTTATTTGACAGCATGGGCTGTACGCAAGCGGCAGGACTCGGCTTCCTAAGTGAATCAACAGTCTAGAGCAACAACTGGACAACCAGTAATTACGCAAATGTTGGTACAAAAAGGTTGGCATTGATGCCAGACAGCCAATGGTGTGCGTTCCTCTAACCCATCGCCACAGAACAGTTTGTATTAAGTTGTGTCAAGAACAAGTGAATTGGTCAAAAGCATACAAGCGAAATTCTTGTTCACAAACGAACAACGGTTCATTTTTCAGTCAGATATGTGACCTGCACTCATTTGAAGAATGTCCTGGATCAGATCCAACTTAATTTTAGGGAGAAAAGACATACTGTAGAGATGACATACTAGCTTGGACAAGGATCAGTGTTGGTAGCCATTCTGACCTTTATGAACTTCACAGCAGCCATGTAGCAAGGATATAGGAATCCAGCCTTATAGCCATATCTAGGAGCAGTTGGTCAGAATTTCTTTTCTTTTTTTCTGATGATAACAATGCGCACTTCCAGCATGCTCAACTGAAAGAAGAGGGCGCTGTGCGAATGGACTCGCCAGTATTTGTATCTAGTCATGGCTATAATATAGAAATCTTTTAATGTCTCTTCAATGTTTAAGCAACGTATACACGCTAAGAATATTATCTGAAAGATATTTATATTTTATATGCATAGCATTTTTTAATTATGTTTTTCTCATCATATGTCCCCCCCCTGTGGCTCAGCGGTAAGTCTGCGGACTTATAACACTAAAAATCGGGTTTCGATACCTGTGGTGAACACAGCAATGATAGCCCATTGTGTAGCTTTGTATAACTGGAGCTCATTTGCTGAAAAGTAAAGAAACATTTATTATTAAAATTTATTGAACCATGCATGTTATGTGTACGTAATTCATAAGTATTAGAAACGTGGTTTTGTTCTCTCAATTTTATTTCAAGCACACTCCACTGAGGTACCTTCTTCTGCTTGCAGTTTTTTATATCTTTCTTCTTCGTTCTTGGCCCCCAGTGGCATAGTGATATGTCTGCGGACTTATAACGCTAGAAACAGGGTTTCGATACCTGTGGCGGGCAGGGCACAGACAGCCCATTGTGTTGATTTGTACTTCAAAATAAACAAATAAACATATTCGGGACTTTACACGGTTTCTGAAAGAATTCTATTATTTTACTATTTCTAGAACCTTATAAGCATCAAACAATGTTGGTTCTTATCGTCCTATTATTCTTACCAATGTTTTCATTAAAACCTTCAAACCTTTAGTTCAACAACTCCAAATATTTATTGATAATTACCAATTCTTGCTGAGTTTCGTCCACGATTATAGACAATGGATCAACTTCTCAAACTATCTGGCCTTATCTTCAATCATTTTAACACTAACAAGCTATCTTGTATGCTACCTTTAGATTTTGAGTGAACTTTCGACTCTGTCTGGCACCATGGTATAATTTACAAACTACAAAACTTATAACTACCACTTACCTTGATACGAATTACCAACTCGTTTTCTCCGTGGAAGACGTACATCAATTTCTTTTGAGAGTACTTTCTCCCGATCCTTCGATTTTTTTCAACTCGTTTTCTCCGTGGAAGACGTACATCAATTTCTTTTGAGAGTACTTTCTCCCGATCCTTCGATTTTTTCTGCTGAAGTTCATCAAGGCTCGGTTCTGTTTATTCTTTATTTTGCTGATGTGCCTCACTCGACGTATTCTTTTGATCTATGCTTATATGCTGACGAAACTGCTCTTGTGGACCCGTGTACGACTACATTTACTCTCAGTTGTTTCAAGCTGTGGTAAATATATTTTCGAAATGTAGTCGTCATTGACGTCTTACGCTTAATGCCACAAAAAACAAGAGTGATAGTCTTTGGTCCTCATAAAAGAAAGTTTCACCTATGTCGCAACCCTTTGTTATTTAATGTCTGCATAAAACAACATTCCCATTCAGCTCTCTAACACTGTTAAATATATTGGTATCATCTTTGATAAACATCTAGCTTGAAGAGCCCGGATGATTGGTCCCAATCACAAGGTTGCTCATGGTCTCGATCACTTGCAATGGTTTACAGGAACCTCCTAGGTTTAAATCCACCCTTTACTTTTTAAACATATAAGTCCTTTGTCCGACCACGTATCACATATGGTCATATTGCCTGGATTCCTACTTCAGCTACTTTTTATACTTGTCTTCTGGTTTTAGAACGACATACTCTACGGATTGCTTTCAACATTAAACTTCCTAGTGATACAAAAGAGTTGCATGATAGGATCGTTTTTTCATCCGATACTTTTACATCTATACAAAATTGGAACTAAATATGTTCGCCGACGTTGTCTCTCTCAAAAGCCTCCCAGTGGCTCAACGGTAAGTCTGAAGGCTTATAACGCTAAAAGCCGAGTTTCAATACCCGTGGTGAGCACAGCATGAATAGCTCATTGTGTAGCTTTGTGCTTAATAAAATAATAAACAAACAAGCAAAATCTCTCTAAAAATGTAATATTTTCTGATGTCCTCAGCCAGAATGTTCATCCTCCAAAGCAACTATTGCAATCAGTTGATCATCTCTTAAACTTGTGTCTTATCACTTACAACTGATGATCCTAATCGTGTGGATCTTCCAATGCTAAATTTATCAATTATATTGTTACAGATAGCTAATGATTCTTTCTGTTTATTCCTTTCTTCGGCTGTTCTGTCTTTGATAACAAATTTTATTTCTAAATCATAATTTCATACAAACTCCAGTCTTTCTGAATTAATACTCTTGATCGTCTGCACTATCTATCGTCAGTTTCATCTCATTTCTTGGTTGAAGAGAAGGTGCAACCCTCTAATGGGCTGCTAGCCCTTCGAGATGGAATAAAATGACAAGAGGGAAAAATCTCTCTATTTGCACTTTTCCAGTATTACTGTTGACAGGTGTATTTACCTGACACAGATATACACAGACTAGTGGTGAATCCAATGATATATTGTGGTTTATATTGACTATTCTATGTAAATTTTTTACTTTCTGTTTTTCAAGCAGTCAGTAAATGAAGCTACCCATCTATCTATCTATCCTTCCGCAGGCCAAATGTATAGCTATATAAGTAAATATTTTGCTTCTGAGACTCAAACAACATTTTTTTACAAAGTTGCTAAATTCAGTATATAACTATAACACTCTATTATGCAAGATTGGTATCTTGTTGTCAATGTGCTTATCATCTGATGACGTCACCTTAACTGTACCCTGTATCGCTTTTACATAACATGCATATGCGTAAAAAATGCTTACTTAATTATTATATTTTAGAACGAAAACATGATGTAACAGTATTGAAGTTTCAGATATGAAACGTTTTCCGTCTTATATTTAAATCTTTTATTACGCTATAAATGGTTTAATTTGTTTTGAATTTCGCGCAAAACTAAACGAGGCTATCTGCGCTAGCCATTCCTAATTTAGCTGTGATGAACTAGAGTAGGGATTCCCAACCAGTGGTGCGAAATGAGGATCCACGGGATGCGCGGAAGAGGCCTATACAATATCCATTTTCTCCCAAATGTCGCCAAGAGGAAATGTCTGATGCATACTTTTTACGAGAGGGGTGCGAGGGCGTGCTTAGGGAGTGTGAGGGCCACAAAAGGTTAGGAACCACTGAACTAGAGGTAAGGCAGCTAGACAACATCCCCCCCCCCCATCGCCAACTCTTGGCCTACTCTTTTTACCAACGAACAGTGGGATTGACTGTCACATTATAACGCCACCACAGCTGAAAGGGCGTATATGTTCGGTAACGGGGATTCGAACCCGCGACCCGCAGATTGCGAGTCGAGCGCCCTAACCACCAGGCCCACACTGTAAGGGTTAACAATGTATTTAACTGAAAATGTTAGGGACAAATACATATTTTGAGTACAGATGTAAAATATTTACTGATATTCAGTCGATTAGGGTTAGTTGAATGAAAAATATTTAATGCGTGTGTCTGAGACAAATATAAAGTTCATTCTATTTTTCTCATATTCCTTTTAACGCAGTAAATATTAACTTGCTTTCTGCCAATGAGCTTAAGCGTGTTGGAATAAAATAACGGTAGTGAATTCCTAAAAATAAATTGTTTTTATGTTTGCTAATTAAAAACAGTTACATATATGAAAAACGCAAAGGATTCAGTATTGTAGTCTTGTGATTACCCAGAAAATCAATAAATACGGCCACATTACGATTTTTTTATAAGGCGCCCAGTCTTCTACTGTTGCTCTTTTTTCTATCGAAGGTAGGAAGTTATTTAAACACTTCACGTTAGAAGAAGATCCGCTTTGTTCTAGACCTTAAGAAGCGTGTACTTCTCGCCCTGATGAAGATCAACGCACACACACTGAAGTATGGAACCTCAAGACAAACTCAGTTGCTAGAATTCGGCAGTGAAGCTATCTCGAGTGTCATGTGTAACGTTGACCTTTCACTTTATGCCTCCTATACCGTAGTTATTAGCAAACACATTAAAAACAAACATGGTGCCAAGTTCAATGGCCCTAGTATTATACTATTATATATCTCATGCCAGCGAACTTTATTCGTTATCTTGTATCATGCTTGATAGACCAAAAAGCTAGCTTCGCGATGGACAACTCGGACTTTTTATTTGTATGTAAAGTAAATAATAGCTCTGTCTATTTAGTTCATTAATTACGTAACTAAAATATAAAATTAAAACTATTTATGATAACATATCTCACCTATTTAATAAAGAATTCGGCATCAGGCCCACATCTGTAATTCGGTTTTTGTATACAGTGATGATTCTTCCAGAATCATTGTATTTATGCAATTTATATACAGTAGTGCCCTCATTTCATAACTCTTCACACCAGTCTTTTGCTCATTAACTGGTCTACCTCGAGGATCACTACTCTCGCCAGTCTTCTTTAAAATGTATACATCGTGGATTTCGTTCACCTTAACAGACCAACCAGATTCAGTGTGATAACTTTTGCTGTCGGCATTCTGGTGTACCACAGAGGCTCTAGCAAAGTTGAAATCAAAAGCAAGTTGCAACTATTCTTTAGAAGGATGAGCAAATGATGCAACGATACAGGAATGGGCATCATTCCTGCCAAGACCACAGCTATATTCTGCACGCAAAACAACAGACGTGTTAATGAGGACAAATCACTACCTCCTTTGCAGTTACTACCATCCCTTTGGAATGAAGTTTCTAGAGGTAAACTTTGACAGAATAACCAACTTTATCAGCCATATTAATGCCATGATAACCAGAAGGCATCCATGCACTAAAAGTTGCAGCAGAAAATAAAACTGAAGAATGCCAACTCCTTATGCTGGACGTATTTCAGCCACTCCTCATCAAGGCTTTATTACTCCTTACAAGCCTTAGCATCATTACAGAACACTAACAGTGCTTACAAGAAAAATTATTTATTGAGGGCTTGTAGTGTAAAGACCATACATTACATTATCGAAACACTGCCTTTTTAGTTGGAATATTCCAGCTACACAATGACCCCGCAGACACCAACAAAGCAGAGGATGTGTGAAAAAAGAAATCCCTCAAATGACTGATGGGATTTGAAAATGAAATACAATTGTAGAACTAATGTTTTACCAGTTATGGATGTATTGTTTATGTTTTTGTACTGAATATGCCAAGTAATGACTGAAAGTACATAGAGTGTATGTATATCCCATGTAATGAAAGAAGAAACTAGATAAATCCCATCAGTATCCCTAATGGCCACCCCCACTGACTGTTTTTACTTAGCGAACACTAGAGCTATGAAATCTAGGTATTAAAAAAAAACTTCTTGACACATCCCGAATCATTCTTAGTTAAACCCTATTTGATAGGTCCAAATGTAAAAGCCTAGGAGGAGTTAGAGGACAAACAAACATCCTTCTCTCAAATTGTTGGGATGTAGGGATAGAAAAACATCAGAAACTAGAGAGCATTTGAGATGGGAGGAAAATCTGCATTACCCATTCCTGCATTCCACCACCTAAAGTATATCTGTGGGTGCAGTGTACAAGTGGTGGAATGCAGGAATTGGTGATACAGATTTTTCCTCCCATCCCAAATGCTCTCTAATTTATGATCTTTTTCCATCCCAAACATTTTAGAATATAATTTTTTTACTAGTTTCTGCCCTTTTTACGAGTCGAAGTCTTGGCTTCCAGTGGGACTGTAACCTCTAGATGGAAGGCACCATTTCACCAACTTATTCAGTTCTATTATATTTGGAGCCATAATATGATATATAGACGTTACTTCTTGAAGCAAGATAAGTCATAACCAGGATAATGCGCGGCGCAGTAAGGAGTATACTATAGATTATCTACTTCCATATAACGCACATAATTACTTATGACAAGAGACCGTGAGTAGTACTTTGGGCTGGAACTAACCTATCGTGGTTCACTTGATGCTCTATGAATGAAAAGGCACATCCTATGGAGTATTGAAGTGTTCTGGTGTGCAGGCTGGTTGTAGGCACATTGTTATTTACGAGTTACAGTTGACGGAGAAGAAGAAGAAGAAAATCGATGTTTCTTCGGCCCGTTTTCTAGACGTCACGGAATGTTAGCCGAACTTTAGAGGTAGTTTTTTACTTGATTATTGAAGGGCATTTCTTCTCTATCCCTTTAGCTGGGTTTTGTCGAGGTCCTGACGCACGCGCTACCATACGCAATGTACAAGCTGTACTTTTTATCCGGACCCATCCCTACATAGCTATCGCTACTGCGTTCCCCGATACACGCATCTTCATTCTCTTCAATTTAGAAACAGAAGTTGAAACTGTTTATAAGCTTCTAGTTATAAATTTAGTACTTAAGGATTCGTATACATTTTAACGTGCCTAATTTTCACATGCTGTCCGTATTGACGGTTGTAGCTTAGGAAGAAGTTGTATTTCCAGTAAACTGTGGGAAGATTTGTAACACAGGAAATATAACTTCATATCCTTTTTGTATTTGAAAAATCTTTGTTTTAGTTTATTAAAGGTACAAAAGTGTCTTTTATCTGAGTTGCTTTACTTAAATTTGTAAGGAAAATCATAATATGAACAGACAGAACCAATCTAGATTGAGAGAAACAGACAATAAAAGTTGTAAGAGAACTAATTAAATAGATTACCTTTTGTACCATGTCCAAAGGTACGAAAATTCGATAACAGAATGACATAGAAAGTATAAGGTAAAACAGGTGTCATCCAATCAAGGACAAAGTTATATAGAAAGTATAAGGTAAAACAGGTGTCATCCAATCAAAGACAGAATTATATAGAAAGTATACGGTAAAACAGATGTCAACCCGGTCAAAGACAGAATGATATAAAAAGTATAAAGGAAAACAGATGTCATCCAGTCAAAGACAGAATTATATAGAAAGTATAAGGTAAAACAGATGTCATCCAATCAAAGACAGAATTATATAGAAAGTACAAGGTAAAACAGATGTCAACCCGGTCAAAGACAGAATGATATAGAAAGTATAAGGTAAAACAGATGTTATCAAATCAAAGACAAAATTATATAGAAAGTATACGGTAAAACAGATGTCAACCCGGTCAAAGACAGAATGATATAAAAAGTATAAAGGAAAACAGATGCCATCCAGTCAAAGACAGAATTATATAGAAAGTATAAGGTAAAACAGATGTCATCCAATCAAAGACAGAATGATATAGAAAGTACAAGATAAACCAGATATCATCCAATCAAAGACAGAATTATATAGAAAGTACAAGGTAAAACAGATGTCAACCCGGTCAAAGACAGAATGATATAGAAAGTATAAGGTAAAACAGGTGTCATCCAATCAAGGACAAAATTATATAGAAAGTATAAGGTAAAACAGGTGTTATCAAATCAAAGACAGAATGATATAGAAAGTATAAGGTACAAAAAGATGTCATCCAATCAAAGACAGAATGATATAGGAAGTATAAGATAAAACAGATATCATCCAATCAAAGACAGAATGATATAGAAAGTACAAGATAAACCAGATATCATCCAATCAAGGACAGAATAATATAGAAAGTACAAGGTAAAACAGATGTCATTCAATCCAAGAAATCGACAAAATTAAACGTACTGCTTTACTTATTTCTTAATATTTAATGATAGTTTATACTTGAGTAAGGAAGCATATTATGCTAATATAAAAATAAGTTGGCAAACAACGATTTATAAGCCTAAATAAGGTGACTTATATTTAGGGGAACATACTACATTTTTAGATAGAACATTGGTCTGCCTTCTTCATTATGCTTATAAATCGTTATTTATTAATTTATTATAATGATATTTCATCTATGCTTACCTACTATAAGGTTTAAAACGCGTCCCAAAGAGAACTTGAATTGCTGAAAATAAAAATTTCCATATGTACTGATTGACCATGAGCACGTATCTAACATGGGTTGTTCTAGTGATGTCAGTCTGTTTATTTGTTTTTTAAGTATAAAGCTACAAAACGAGCCACTGTGGCAGACTACCCGGTTAATATGGTGGCAGACTCCCCCCCCCCATTGGAAATCTCTGTCCCCGTCTGATATATCAGGATTTAGTCTTCTGAGATTTTTATCCTCTCCCTACATTGTGACTCCCACTGCTAATTGTTTTCAGACCAGAAGAACATCTCTAATCAGATGAGACCCAGGGAATGGGCTTAATGGTAGTTTGAAAAAAGGCATTAGACCGCCGCGAAGCTGTGCAATAAAGGATTTTTAATAATTAAAACGAATAAATAGACATCTTAAAGGTCAAGAAATGGCTATTTCTTTTGTATTTATTAACACTTGACCAATTCTGCCCTCAACTAGCTCTTTGCCCCTTTTACCCTCCCAATCCCTCTCCATAAAAATAAATATATGAAAAATCCTATAAACGCCGCTGCACTGCGGGTATTACAATCCCAATTTTTGTAGCGTCGTAAGCCTGAGCCACTGGAGGAAGGGAGGTGGATAACGCTAAAGGACAATAAACAAATCGGTCCGATGAGCTATACTTTGGAGCAAAAGATCTCATCAACAACCCCCCCCCCCTCCCGTGGATAAACCGTAAGTCTGTAGGCTTACGACGCTAAATATTTGCCTTCGATACCCATGTTGAACAGAGCACATGAGCACAGATAGCTGATTATGTAGCTTTGCGCTTAACAAAATCATTACCGGCGATACGTAAGAAATAAAGCGTGGGTACAATGCCATAACCACAAAAGATATGACCCATAAAAATTAGTTGGGCCTCCTACATACGGTTTAAACTGGTGGTGACAATTGTGATGAAAACTAAATCACCGCCCTACTTTGCTATATTTATTATGTTATACGGTACTATTTGGAAACGTTGCATATATATCTGTGGACAGCCTTATGTCAATGTTAACAAATGCAACAGAAATGTATAGAAAACAGTGATATGTGTTTGATGAATAACGTAAAGTATACAGAAGACGAAAAAGTCCGAAATGTTTATCTAGTTCCATTAAAAACTGTTCAAAAACTATCAAAGTATTCTCAAATGCTTGTTACAGCTATTCTATATGTATACATCTATCTATATAGAAGATGGGTGGGGGCAATCTATGATAGTAAGCAAGACGTTGGACCTCATTTACCCCCTAGGATCAATAGACAGACAAATTATACAACAACAATTTTCCATAGCCTGCAGGAGTAATAGCTACTTAACTGTTTACATGCTAAGAAATGTAATGAGTAAAGATGGAACATCTGTATTGCAGTTTGCATAGAAATATTTCAATGGAGTGATTAGCGTCGCCCTAAACGGGTAATTGATGGTTTCAGAAGATGTTAAAATCAATAGCAGCTACCAGACTGGTACAGGAATGTCATCAGTTCTATGAATAATGATAAAGTCGGCCAGAGTTCACCGAGATTCGTTGTTATTATGCGCATGCCCAATGTATCTGTAACCGTATTAATGTAAGCTTATTAATATTGCGTTTTATGTTAACCTTTTGTAAGACTTGAACCCGTGTCTTTCTCTCTCTGTTTACTTGTAACCAAACTTGATATTATGCTTCTGTAGAGTTATGTACAGGGGTGTAAAGTATCTAGCTGACATAATATTAGCTATTTAGCTTTTTACTTATTCCATTTCATTTCACGAGTATGCTAAGACTAAGATCATATGCGATGTTAATAACCTTATAAACATTACGGTTGTCTCACAATAATGATGAGCAGACAATGATGACACTATTTAAGCCTAAAGTGTCAGGTCGATGATCCTGTAATCCATTTATACGACCAGTTAAAAGAAGTTTGAATAAGTAATTAGATAATCGCTAATTACCTCTGTATATTATACATAACATCGAAGTTATTGAGTAATACGATGGGAAATTTCATGAAATATCATACATGTGGTTTCGCTTGAATTACATTTATCACATTCAAGTAAGCACGTTACAAAGAAGTGTTCGAAAGTAATGACAACAGCAAACTAATATACATATGTACATATTTTATAAGCATGTGTAATAAATGAGTATTAATTACTATCTCAATTCATTGCTATGCAAATTTATCATCATATTTTCAGTCATGTAATCTGAAGAGTAAATGATTGCTATATATAATGGTCTCACAGAACCTTATCTCGGTGTCACTTTACAATGACTCACAGTATCTGAACAGTTTATGACAGATTTCATAAAGCTCACCTGTATTTCTTAGAACTTATGACTGAAAGCAATGAAGAATGCGTAATAATATTTCAATCAAACTAAGTCTGTCATATCCAGTGCTGACGAGGCCTTTCGCACAATATCAGACACCCAGCGAGATGCATTAAGCTCTCGGTAAGGCCAGCTCCAAAACAAGTCTAGCAACAACGGCTTTCCGGCCTATGTTATTTTTACAGATGTTGTGCACTTCATTCTGCAATCAGAGAACAGGGTAAACTAATTTGAAAAGAAACATGTAATAATATTCAATCTCGTGTTTATACAAGAATATGATACACACATTCCGACGGCAGAAGTAGGGTAAAGTCAGAATTAATCATTAGTGGAAGCAGAATGGCACCATTTGTCCCACACATAAAAGATGCTACATCCTACAACCCTTTGTTCCACATACTGATGCAAATAGTCTTGACTTTACTCTTATCGATAACAACGTTCGTTTCCACCATGTTAAACTGGTCAACACATTACTTAAAGAGGAGAGAATTGCCCAAATGGGGTAGTCTGCATACTCATCGGATTTTAATCCCAACGAGCACGTGTGAGATGACCTTGGACACGCGTCACATCTTGTTAAGTGATTCCATACTTTTACTGTTTGCGGTGACCATACACCATTTGCAAATGAAATATCATGAACTGAAATATGTAAACTCATCTTTATCAAATGTTCATCTACAAGCGAAGGCTGAATGACCAATCATTTACACTTCAGACCACATGACGGATCATGAGATGCCTCATCTGCATAAAAATTAACTAAAAGTGGTGCTTGAAGTTATTTTATAACAGTGGTTTTTACCTTGTGATAGAAAAGAACATTATAAATCCCAATTATCTTCTTCGAAAATATTATAATTTCTCTGCAAACTATCTTGACTTTTGGGGAAATGCTAAGAAAACCAGTTTAACATACTTGTTAATCTTACTTTTAATTCTTGTTAGATTAAGTGTTTGTTGTTGCTTTGTTAATACAAAGCTACGCAACTGGTTATCTGGTTAAATGTCCACCGCGGAAAATCGAAACTTCATCATAATCAACCATTAATAAAACCTATATTTGATTATCGAAAGCAAATTGGTCTAAATATACAAATGAATTAGACAAATTATTACCAAATTTAATAACTGAAATTGCACAAGAACCATCAGATATTGATGAATACTGTCAAATGACCACTGAGTGCCTGATAGATGCCGCTGAAAAAACAATACCGAAACAACAATCACACAAATTTACACAAAATGGAAACCACATACACATATAATAGACATGACCGAAAGAAGAATTACTCTGAATACAATACATAAGTACAGGAGATCCAAATATTAAAAAGCAAATTAAACAATTAAAACCAGATAGCTGGGACAGCTACTGTTCCAAGCAAAATGGATATACTGACTATAAGAAATTTTGAACACAATAAAAAAGATTCACAAACAATCAAAACACTCAAAAATATCCGACTTTTCACCACAATAATAAAATAGCCTACACAAATAAACAAAAAAGTAGGATCTTTTAAAGACCAATTAAACAAAACATTTAAACACATCAAGAACCAGACATTAATAACCATTTGTACAATAAAGTAAATGAAGATGTACACAGAAATCAAGACCTATGTACACCAAAATTTCCGGTCACTACAGCAATTCTCCAAAATAATAATCACGATCTAGCACAAAAATCATAAACACAATAACTAAACCTGAAGTTATACTATCCATAAAACAAACAAAAACAAAGCACCAGGAGAAGATCAAATACAAACAATACAATTAAAGAAAGATACTCAGAGATTGTTTGATCACTTAACAGCTTTATTTAATATATATCCCTAAATTCGGGATACATGCCTCTTGGAAGCAAGCAAATGTACTTATGTTCTTGAAAGAAAGAAAACAAGCAAAATTTTAGGGCGAATAATTAGCAATAGTATCTCAAATTTTCTAGAGATTACATCAAAATTACCAGATGTTCATAATGGTTTCAGAAAATTTCGGCAAACAACTGATCATTTAGTTAGGCTTACTGAAACCGTAATGTATAGTTTTAATAAAAAGAAATGCACTGTCGCTTGCTTTCTCAGTATCGAGAAAGCATTTGACACTGTGTGGCATAATGATTTAAGATTCAACTTAAAAGAAATGGTATTACCAACAGGAGTTATTCGCTGGTTGTCCAACTTTCTTGACGACAGAAAATGTAAAATAAATGTTGAGGGCACCTACTAGGAACACTTTGCTCAAGAGCCGGATGTTCCTCCGGGAGGGGTAGTTATTCCTATCCTGTACATCATGTATGTAAGCGACATGCCATTAAATGATATTAATTGTTGAGGGCACCTACTAGGAGTATTTTACTCCAGAGCCGGATGTTCCTCCGGGAGGGGTAGTTATTCCTATCCTGTACATCATGTATGTAAGCGACATGCCATTAAATGATATTAATTGTATTTCAACTTCACAGTTGGGTGATGATGTGACCATCTGGAAGAGCTCAAACACACCCTCAATGGCATCAAACAATTTACAACCATTTTTAAATCAATTAGTAGAGTACTGCCAGAAATACAGAATTAAGATTAATATATCGAAACAAAATTAATATTATTCCTTAAATCACTAAATCACGTAGAAATCCTCTTAAATTATACTTAATTGGAACTCTTCTTGATACCAGTTCTCCAGCAAAAGTTTTAGGCCTAACGTAGGATTCAAAATTAACTTGGAGAAAACATATAGCCGAAATTACGAAAAAATGTGGCAACGAGCAAACTATCTCAAAAGTTTAACAGGCAAAAAAAACACAAGAGCATCCACAGAAAACATTATTAAAATCCATAAACAATATATTAGACCAGTAATAGAATATGCCAGCCAGCCAGCATGGTTAAATGTAGCAAAAACAAACCTTCAGAAATTGCAAATAATACAAAATTCAATACTCACTGCAGCTTTCAGGGTACCAAAATCCACAAACTCAATATTTTTACATAATTATGCAAACCTATTTCCACTAAAAGACAGATTGATAGATTTCTCGTTCCGCTACTTTAATAAAAAATTATACAAAAATGATATACATGATGTTCATAGGGCTAAGTGCCTCTCACCATTAAATTTCTACGTTATAAATAAAACCACCAGCACTAGATATTAAATTATTTTACCAATAGTTTGATATCATCGTTGTATTTAAAAATGGGTATTTTTGTATAAGTACGCGCTGGTGAATATTTCTTGTGACCAAGCATAATTTTATTTCGTAACTGTTTGTGATCATCACAACCAAATAAAGCGAAATACTACAGTATGCACTGTTTATGATCATACGCAACCAAATAAAGCGAAATACTACAGTATGAACTGCTTGCAAATTAAGCGAATAATTTAAAATTTCACTAAATGCTACTAGTATTATATTCAAGAATACGGCGAATAAGTTGAATCAGTGTTTTGTGTTAGAATGCTATCAGCTGCATTTGACTGTTCTTGCCCCCCAGTGGCACAGTGGTATGTTTGCGGGTTTCGATATCCGTGGTGGGCAGAGCACAAATAGCCCATTGTGTAGCTTTGTGCTTAATTACAAACAAACAAACAAACAAATTGACGGTTCTTAAATCATTACTTCAGGAGGGAGGAAGAGGTCGAAAATGTACCTGACCCTCTCAGGTCCTCAACGACCTAAAAACCCGGTAGTGAACGAGTACTTGACTCGTCAGGAGACTGTCACATTAAGCGACTCCAAACTATCTCGACTTTTCTCAGACTTGCTAAGAACAACTGATATGGGATAATTATCAATTCAGTTTTTTTATATTTGTCAGATAACATTTTCCCAAGCTATCTCACCTGTGTTTAATTGTCTTCAAAATACCTCGAATTTTTTGACAGGTGTCAACAACAAAAAAACAGAAACAGCAATCAAACTGACGTATTTGCCAGTCCTACTTTTATCAGTTCCTAGATCCAAGTTTAGGAAATATTTTCCGCTTCGTTATAAAAGATAATCATGCGAATGGGTATCATGGCCGTCCGTTCGATTTTACCGTTCGAAAATGTTTCCTGAAAGAAAAACTATTATTACAGAGTTGTAATAAATAAAAATATGCTCGAAACCAATGAGGGGTCGGTACGTTCGTGTTGGTCACATTCTACCATAGATTTTAAAAGCCGGAACAAAATTTGAGAAATTCCAGTTAATAAAGTTTATTTCCCAGTATTTGTAATTCCAGTTAATAAAGTTTATTCCTCAGTATTTGTAATTCCAGGTAATAAAGTTTATTCCTCAGTATTTGTAATTCCAGTTAATAAAGTTTATTCTCAGTATTTGTAATTCCAGGTAATAAAGTTTATTGCTCAGTATTTGTAATTCCAGGTAATAAAGTTTATTGCTCAGTATTTGTAATTCCAGGTAATAAAGTTTATTGCTCAGTATTTGTAATTCCAGTAATAAAGTTTATTCCTCAGTATTGTAATTCCAGGTAATAAAGTTATTAGCTCAGTATTGTAATTCCAGTAATAAAGTTTATTGACTCTAGTACTTTGTA
>NW_013666820.1:28958-50766 GCF_000517525.1 Limulus polyphemus
TATTGCTCTAGTATTTAGTAATTCCAAGTAAATAAAGTTTATTGACTCTAAGTATTTGTAATTCCAGGTAATAAAGTTTAATTAGTCTTCAGTATTTGTAATTCCAGGTAATAAAGTTTATTGCTCAGTATTTGTAATTCCAGGTAATAAAGTTTATTCCTCAGTATTTGTAATTCCAGGTAATAAAGTTTATTCCTCAGTATTTGTAATTCCAGGTAATAAAGTTTATTACTCAGTATTTGTAATTCCAGGTAACAAGTATTTGTAACTTATAATAACTTGGGGAACTTTTTCTCTGCTATAAACTGCACTTTTGTTAGCTAAGTCTTTTTTTTTTTTCAAAAGACAAACACTAACTTTTGTTAGCTAAATCTTTTTTTCTAATAGACAAACACTCATGTTGGTTTATTAACAGTAGAAAAAACAGCAACAACCAAAACGACATTTTATTTTATTTGGTATAGTGAAAGATAAAGTTTTTATTAGTTGTTTTAGCCGACTAGTTTCGGTAGCACAGTTACCATCATTAGGGCTTGTGTTATCGAATCTAGTTGGCTGAAAAAACTAAGAAAGGCTATATATATCCTTCATTGTGCCGAAAAAACAACGTTTTTTGTTTTCTACTCTTAATATACTCTTCTACAATATGCCTGAAAAGAAATAACCAGTTTCTGAGAATACCGTTTGAAGTCTTTGTATTACATTTTTATATTAATATGTTGTGTTTTTCTTTTCATTTTTATTATAAACTGTCAACTATCACAGGTTGTGACAGTGGAGTGAAAAGAGGAAAATTTCGTTATATAGGCTTAACTAGAATACTATGATACAATCATGTTTTAGTGCCTTAAGACAAATCAAGCACCACTTTTCTTAATATCTTGCAAAAGTACAAGATAAATACTCAAACTACAAACCCCTATTTTGGTTCCATCCTGTTACCTAGAATTACATTTGGTGGAGTCAAGATAGGGATTTGTAGTTTTAGTAAATAATGTCTACAGTATCTCCAGCCTTGTTTCCTTACTTTTCTGAAGATCCCTATTTGCAGGTTTTTAAATTCCCAATTTTTTATTTATCTTGCTTCCTGACTCTTTTTATGCTCAACTATGAGCAAAGGATTACATGATATGGTAGCTAACTTTATACATAGTAATAAACATAGCTAGTTGTTAGCTGATAAGGTTATAATGATGTACTGTAGCTATTCACTATTTGATCACATTAGTCTGAAATGTAAAGTGTTAAGCTGCAGCTGGAGATTGTCACCGAGATTTGTTTGAAAATATAATGAACATTTATAGTCTCTGTATAACTAAATTATCTGTATATAATTCATACCAATTGGCAAATATATGCCTAGATTAAGACACAACTCCCACTAAGCGTGTATAAAATTTTACCAGTACAAAAGCAGTCTTTTCAAATAAAACATATACGTATAAAACAGCACCTTAAACAAACCTTCGTGTCTTTTAAAGTAATTATTCTACGAATGTGTGTAATAAAATTTAATATTATGTGTATTGATTTTTTTTACTCCTTCACTTCATACATAATATAGGGGTTGGCTCCCTATAGCATAGTGTACCAAGCATTGAGTATCAATATGGTACAGTCATCTAATGTTCATCTATTATTGACCGGTAATTCCTGTTTCACCCTGTACTTAAACGTTTTAAAAGGAACACTAGGTATTTGTACAAAAGTCAACTTCAAGGGGTAATGGTAACATCGTTTACAATAGAATTATGATATTTTTAGCTTATGTAAAATATAGAAGAAACAAATCGACTTTTCGATATCTCTACGACCTTCATAGTACCTTATTTAGTATTCTATAAAAAAAATGTGGGTGCAATATACCAAACCGTTTTTGTTTTAGGCTGGCAAGAGAATAATTATAATAAGAAGAATTACAAACGGGCCATTTTGAGCGGATTTTCTTTTCCTTGTAAGTCTAACATGCGTGCTTTTTGTGTATTTTTATGTGTACAGCCTTAACATTGAATAGTAAAGGTTTTAAAGTGTTGTTTGAACTGAATCTTTACTGTTTAAGGTGTTTTTTGCCCGAACGTTCTATTAGGGTTTTGTGCAATTTCTTGCGATCCTTATTATGAACCACGATAGTGTTTCATGATAGTTTGAGAAAATGGATGTCTGTTCATTTTTTCTTACGGTCATCTCTACGTAGCTCTATTCAGGGTACAGTCATTCGGTCGGTAAAAATTGATGTCCCTGAAAGTAATATATTGAAAATGTTGTTTGCAAAGTAATTTTGTAAACAATTCTCCCACTGTGAATTAGATAGTCCTTAATTTTCAGACCGTGACTTTAAATACCACAACTCTGTTTTCAATACGTTCTACTAGTAACGAATAGATTTCGATTTATTTGCATATTTTTTGTTTATAATTTGTCAGAACCTTGGGAGTGATATAAGGCACATTTTTGCACTCCTGTTTCTACGCTCATGTAAACAGCTTTTGCTTAACAGGAGAATCTGCGTGGTAATAAAAATTATTATTTAGTTTGTGTTTGTTTGTTTGTTATAAAGCGCAAACCACACAATGAGCTATCTGTGCTATGCCCATCACGGGTATCGAAATCCGGTTTTTAGCGTTAAAGGCCTTCGGACTGACCGCTGAACCACTTGTGGAGGGGCATTTTGTTTATGTAGAACCAACAACTCCAGTCAAAGTTTGACTAATTTTCGTGAAATCATATAAATATATTTTAAAACGAAGATGTATTTTGATACCCTACCGTAAAATTTTCACCAGATGTTTTTTTTTTTTTCTTATTCTCACAGACTGCAAAATTGAAAAATGCGTACATAATTCTAGTATTAAAAATACATGCTCAATATCTAAAGAAACGTATATACCTTTCAAAAAGAAAAGTAAAACATCACGGTTATTATATTTCACAAACCTTTCAGCTCAATATTGATACGATCATGCGGTACAAACTAACCTATTCTCCCATGTGCGTATGGTGAGCTACATCACATAAAAAATAAGAATTTAGTCTTGTAGGTTTATCGCCCTCTTTCTCTTCCTTTTTTTTTTAACCCTCCGCAGCCTGCGTTGGGAAATGCACGTGCCTGGTATCAAACAATGTACGTCCGAAAAGTCGCACAGAACTTGGGTGAACCACCCCATGTGAATATCTTCGTATCTAAACCAAAGTTTTCCATCTTTTTTTTTTTTTACGCTTTAGTTTGTTGGCAATGGTAATAGAAAAAGAGTTCAAACCGTAATTAAATTATCCAGGATAGTGCGAAGTTCTCTTTCTTTTTTTTTTCATTAACCAAAGAAAAATCTCAACTGTCGTTTCCCCAAAATAGTAGGATGAGGTAACGAAGTTCACTTTTCGAGGAGCTCAACTGCTCAAATTAACTTTCAAATATGCCTTGACGAGAATAACAGGTGTTGTTCTCGTACAAACCAAGCCATCTTTTTGAAGGAGAGACTTGTAACGTAAAAAGACGTTTTTATGACTTTTATACTGATATGCAGTGCAGCTTCAGAAGCGTTTTACCTAATATAATGTTACGTTTTTCCACTTAACATATTCAGGTTTTCTGAGTTGATCGAACTCCTAGATCATTAGGTCATATAATTTTAGAAAATATAATAATTATCTGTGAATTATTATTCTGACGAAAAATCTTTCACCTTTATATTCAATAGTCACATGACTTGGAATTACAACCTAATTAAACTGACTTCCTTGTTTACTAAATTTGTAATAAAAAACAACAATTAAGAGTTGTCCAATTTTGACTAGAACTTTTAAGGCCATACCTTTTCTCTCAATAGTACCTATATTTAATTGTCTCACTTTAGTTTAGTATGTTTTAGTTTAGTAAGTTTAGTATGCCATCGTATAAAACTTTTGAGTTGTGTATCCAATAGTGAGGAGAGGTCGAAGGTTTGAATATCTCAATTTTTAATATGGGTAGAATATCGGCATGAAAGTACGAGCTATGCAGCACCTGAAAACGAATAGATCAGCAATCTAAGAGTCTTTTGTGCTAAATTACTCAGGGTGGATATAATGGTGGTTTGGAAACAGTAATACAGTCTTGGTAAATGGTTACGTCAACGGGGTTAAAAATTGTAAATGTAAAACCTTGCGAGTTTTTGGCTAATATAGTCATGGTAGATGGTTACGTCAACGGGGCTAAAAATTGTAAATCTAAAACTATGCGAGTTTTTTGGCTTCGAAAGCTGAAACGCGTGACTATATCTTGACGTCAATCACGTGACTGTATCATGACATCAAACACGTGACTATATCCTGACATTAAAAATATATTGTACACAGAGTTGGTATAAAATATGAATTACATAAATAGTCTTCAGGCAGAAGTAACATGGATACCACTGCAAACAATTCATGCAACTCTCGAATTCTCAATGACAAATTCACACCTATCATCTCCCCTTTATTTTATGAGAGAATCTGACAAAAAAAATGTCTGCTTCATTTTTAAGCACTTTTAATTACAAGCAAAAAGTCTTCCTTATTTTAAACATTGTTAACTATGAAAAACATTCTCTTACTATTAATCGACATTAATCACTAAAAAATGTCTACCTTATTTTTTAACAGTCGTAATTACAAAAATGTCTCCTATATTTTGAAATTCCGTAGACGACAGACATGTTTGCAACCTCTAACATAGGAAGTTTTATCAATCGAAACATCTGTGTTATGAAATCGCCGAGAGTTAAACATTTTTTCTTCAAAGAGGGATAACTTAATAACATTTATATCCCTGAAGTTTCTCGAATTATCAGGGAACTCCTCCTTGTTAGTATATAAGCCTGGCGAGAAAAGCATGGCATGGCCAGGTGGTTAAGGCGCTCGACTCGCAATCTGAGGGTTGCGGGTTCGAATCCCCGTCACACCAAACCTATTCGCCCTTTCAGCCGTGGGGGCGTTATAATGTGACGGGCAATCCCACTATTTGTTGGTAAAAGAGAAACCCAAGTGTTGGCGGTGGGTGGTGATGACTAGCAGCCTTCCCTCTAGTCTTACACTGCTAAATTAGGGACGGCTAGCGCAGATAGCCCTCGTGTAGCTTTCCGCGAAATTCAAAAAACAAGCAAACAGTTTCGAGCTAGTGTGTTTTGCACTCGCAGAGAGCGAAGTTATCGAAATTGTGAATCGCTGTGATTTATAGCGTGTATTATAAAAGTCGTTAAGTTGAAAGTGACGAGAAACGTACTGACTGTGGAATTAGTGTGTACTAAAAGTTTGTATCGAGAAAGAATAAACTGGTTTAATCAAGAAAGGTCTTGTATCGCTGAAGTTCCTCGGAAAGAATTTCTACCGGAAATTGACAAACAAGCAGATACGCAACACTATTTTGCTTAAAGTTCCACTGAAACAAACTCATTTAGAGTTTTATTTGATAAAAAAATATTTGTCTGAACGATAATTAGCATACTTCAGTAAGTTCAGTTGTTCCACCAAAACTGAATAGAACTAGATATCTTTTTCGAATCAAAAGTTTGCCGGTGAACATTGCCAAGAATTATTTAAGTGCAGTGTTAGACAATGTTTCCACCCCATTACACCAAAGTTAGAAGGTCCTAAACAATGCATTGTTTAACTTTGTCTCACAAAAGACTGTGCTTTATGGAAACTTCCGATTGCAGTGCGGCCATTTAATTCCTTGTCCACATCCGACTTATTAACGAATCAACTCAATTGCATAAGATTCATACAATTTTATGCAAACTTTAGAAAATCATAAAAAATACCAACGGTAAGTAAAAATTGGCAAACCTGTTATATACAGACAACTTACAACGCACATTCACATGTAAATAATGATTAGGCAACATATACACACGTACCAAAGAACACCACATAAACCTGATACCGAAGATTTTGTATTTCCATTAATCAACTGTGAATAACATAGACTTTGTGCACTTTTCCTCCCTACAAATCCCGTTTCTTGACTTCTACAGATCGCATGTTTTTGAGCCCAAAAGATTTTTAGAAAATATTCTTAATCTATACATCATGTTAGTGACTTAAGAAATTAGCAATGCGATTGGTCTTAAGAATTCAAAAATCGCTCATTGTATATACATATGTCTGAGTCATATTTATGACCACTCTTAGGCTCGACTATCCACTATTTTAAGAGAAACACCATTTCTCGTACAGTCGTACTCCTGTCTACAGTTGTCTTGAATAGTAGGTTTGGGATGTTTGAAATTTGGTATTTTACTATCATATTAGGTAATTCTATACAATCCACTCAGTATTCTCTGAAGGATTTTATAACCTTTCACGTACTTTTCATAAAATCATGATAGATAGTTAGATAAATGTATTGTTGGCTATATCTCATATTACGTCATTGATAATAACAGTTGTTGGCCATTTGGTTCTTGTATGAACTGATCACGTGGTTGTCTACACAAAACGCCGTGCGTGTTTAGATTAGTATTCAGACACCCACTTACAACTTCATCACATTTCTCGCACCTGGTGACTCTCTGACGTCTGTGAAGTCACAGCTTATGGCTGATATGCTGAAATCAGCCATTAGATCGTTATTTTCAGCGTCTTCACTGTGAACACCCCGTGGTAGGACCAAAATGATCAAGCAGAAATATGTATTAATCTAAAATAAGCACATGCCACTGCACGTGATCCTTCAGTACTTGACCTCACTTCGGTATATTTCCATAATGTAGATTCTCAAACATATCAACCTACATTTTCCCTTTCAACTACATTCCATGTATTTGTCGCAGATCCTTTGTCTAATGTGTGTTTTAAAAACGATTATTGTATTATAAATGAAGCAAACACAAGCCTGTCACACGTTCAACTGAATGCGCGTATAGAGAGTTTGTAATAAACTATTCCAACTTTATATTCATCTCTAAAACGTCAGTCGACGAAGCTAATTCTGTAGATTTCATTTACTCCTGATATTGTTTTAAAAAATCAAGATTTTAAAGTTCATTGTACAAATTTGAATATGTTTGTCATTTGATGAAAGAAAGCAGCGACCAATGAAATTAAAGTAAAATATAAAAACATGAAGTCTTCTAAAATATCTTAACAATCTTACTTTAATAACGTAGTGACTAAAACCGTTACGCAGATAGTTTATTTATTTCTTTTGGGAATTTTTTGAAAACCTAGCCGTGGGCTATCTGCCCAAAGTTCTCCCTAATTTTGAACTGGTAGACTAAAGGGAAGGCAGCTAGCCAACAATACCTATCCACTGCTCCGACCAAATAGTGGCATCTGGCCATCTCTAAAATGGCATAATCACGGATCTAAATTACAGACCGCATTTTTACTGTGACGGGACGCAAACCGTGAACCTTCGAATTCACAATCCAGACACGATAACCATCAGACCACACCCAGCCCAAATGCAGAGATAGTCTATTTGATTTCAATAACCCTAAACCACGTGACAATATGATATAGTACAATGTGTTATTGACAGTGAAAACAAAAACATCATGATTGTTCTCATCTCATTCAAACCAAAGACAAACTACCGTGTCAACTTTAAACAATACCTACACATATTTAAAAGTAAACGCAAGAATATTCTTGTGAATGGTGTTTTTCTTTTTATCTTTTTATGTGAATGGTGTTTTGTTTTGTTTTTTATCTTTTTATGTCTTATCGACAAATGTCTTACTGTACGTGAAACTCGGAGGACAACAATGTAAGACTTGTTGGCATATCCTACATAGTCCTTGATAGGAAAAAAATCCAAGGATGTTTTAATATACATCCAAGTAGTAATGGTATTAGAATAAACCGTTTTAGCCCATTACTACTAATGCAATCTTTTTATTATTGTAGAAGTTTAAAACAAATCTACACACACATTTGCTAAAGACAAATATCAACCCATTCATTTCTTTCTACCAATAAAATTCTAGAAAAGCATTAGATTGTTTATAATATCTGACTGCAGTACTGCATTTTGGAGGATGCTCGAATTTTGTGAATGTGAAGGGTAGGCAATCACCTTTTGCACTTTTCCATATTTATCAATTATACTGAATAATGTAAATCATGATTATTTGCAAATGCCTAATAGTGGTTTATGACATCAAGTACATAATTAAATACAATATCATACATGTGTGTGTGTGTCGCATCCACGTTTTTAACCATTTCATGAATTTTTTTAATTTCACAATGTGGATGGTATTAATATTCCTATACATAAGTAATTTTTCTCATAAGTAAAGAATTCAGTTTTGTTTGTAAGTTTAGAATATTAGGCCTTTCGTAAGCTGAGCAAAGTATTTATGAACTAGCTTATTTACATTTTTCAGTTATTAATATTTACGTAACTATTCACGTGTTGTTGCCGTTGTGAGAATAAGGCCTAACAGGATCTTTGCATTTAAAGAGCAACTCACCCTAGTGGACAGATTTATTCTAAAATCAAACGAAGATCCTTGCAAAGCTGTTGCACAATGTAGAACTGTTTCATAATCATAAAAGCCTTGGAGTAAACAGCTAATTATGAAACAAACAGGTCTGCTAATAATAAGAAATTTGTACTCTGTTGTAACACTGGCCATCGGTGTAATCTATGATGAGTAGTTGCTGTAACTTTTACTCCACACCCGCAAATAACGCCCTGTTGCAAAACGTTGACACCTCTTAAGGGCGGTATTATAACAACAAATAAACTAAAAATTTATTACCACAAAAATACCATTATATGTAACTAGACCAAGGAAGTTGGTGTTAAATAGTGTTTCAGGTCGTCGTTATTAGTGTATTAAATAAACAAATTAATGTAATATATGAAACATGTGCTAAAATAACAGTTTAATGCCAATATAATCATGACGAATATCACCTAAAGTCTTCCAGGTTCCCTCATAACAGCTTTCGCTCGACAAATATGCAATTTTAACTTTGTTAATTATCATCGAAATATAAATAAAAAATAAAAAGCAGTACAACCTAATATGTAGCACTTAAAAATCAATAATACATTTCCAAGTGCTTCGATTGTCAATTTGTTTGAGTGTTTTAGCACAAAGCTACACAATGGGCTATCTGTGCTGTGTCTTCCACAGGATTCTAATCCAGAATTTTAATTATAATCTCAAAAGCCAATAACGTAATTACATCTGAGCCACCGAGGCGGTGGCTGGGGGAAGGAGGGGGGGGGAGGCCGTCGTTCATTAAATTCCTGAAAACAAAAAGTGGCACACAAAGAAATTGAAACCTATCACTAAAATGTCATTGCCCTGTTTATACGCGACGAAGGTCATGTTTGATTTCACTCGTTTTTGGCGGGGTTTTTTCCTCAAAAAGTGCTCTACAAATTCTAAATTGAATAAAATCAAATTGTTGACTCAATTTCAAAGCTTCGTTATTATTCAATATATGAAATAAGATGGAAGAAGAATATGGAAAATACGTTTTACAAATTATGTTTCATGATTGCTTCTGTATCTTATTTCAAATCATTAAAACATATTCACAATTACTAAGTAGTTTCTAATCTCATACACATCCTTAATAAGCTCATCGACCATGATCAAAATAGATTAAAAGATTGATTAAGAAACAATGACATGTTTTTTGTTGTTGTTTTCTTCCTAACTCACAAGCTTTATCACGTCATAACAAAGTAGTAATCGCAATAAATACAAACTTACGCTCCTATCAGTCTGATTAACCTGATCACGTTATGACTAGGCTAAATATTATATATCATTGTGCATAAGTTATAATTATAACAACAACTACTTTATACACGAACACACACACACCTACATAATGGCGTAAATAAAAATTAAGGTAGAATGAACAGGTAATGGAAACGAACTTGTACATTTGATCGCCTTAATCTATACTCATACTTTCTGTCTCAAAATAAATTGAGTTATTAGTATTTCGGTATAGCGAGCGACATGTTTGAGTTTCGTCCCGTATAACATTACTTCTCTGTAGTGATTGTGAAAGAGTCTATCTATATATATATTAATACTTTTTTTCGTGTCTAATAATACTTGCGCATTACTTACGTGTGTCTCTATATTACTTGCGTATTGGATGACCTACGAGAAAGCGACAGTATATAATTTTAAGTTGAGACACTAAAGGTGCTATCATTGTCACAAGATGAATCCATAGGGCAATTGTTAAAACAATGAGAGCGTAGCGTACAGAGGGTAATTACTGAAACAATAAAAGCGTAGATTACCTTGAGCTAAACGAATACGAGTACTGATATTGTATTCTAATACAGTCTGAGGAGTAGAAAGGTCTAGGTGTTTCATATAACTGTACCATAAGTAAACAACTTAAGGAATCACTTCAAAATAATTAAATTTAAACTATAAGCCCCTATTTTGGCTCCATGCTGTTACCTAGAATTATATATGGTGGCGTCAAAATAGGGATTTGTAGTTTGAGTAAATATTGTCTGCAGTATCTTCAGCCTTGTTTGCTTACTTTTTGACGATCCATATTTGTAAGTTTTTGAATTCCCATTTTTATATTTATCTTGTTTGCTGGCGTATTTTTTTGTTTTGTTTTTTGTACTCAACTGTGGGCAAAAGAGTACTTGATATGGTAGCTAACTTTATACATTGTAATGAAAATAAACATAGCTAGTAGCTAGCTGATACGGTTCATGATGATTTATTGTAGCTATTGACTATTTGATGCATTAGTTTGTAACGTAAAGTGTTAAGCAGCAGCTTGAGATTGTCACCGAGAGTTGTTTGAAAATATAATGAACATTTATAGTCTCTGTGTAACTAAATTATCTGTATACAATGCATAGCAATAGGCAAATATATGCCTAGACTAAGACACAACTCCCACTAAGCGTGTATAAAATTTTACCAGTACAAAAGCAGTCTTTTCAAATAAAACATATACGTATAAAACAGCGCTTAAAACAAACCTTCGTGTCTTTTAAAGTAATTATTCTACGAATGTGTGTAATAAAATTTAATATTATGTTTATTGATTTTTTTACTCCTTCACTTCATACATAATATAGGGGTTGGCTCCCTATAGCATAGTGTACCAAGCATTGAGTATCAATATGGTACATTCATCTAATGTTCATCTATTATTGACCGGTAATTCCTGTTTCACCCTGTACTTAAACGTTTTAAAAGGAACACTAGATATTTGTACAAAAGTTAACTTCAAGGGGTAATGATAACATCGTTTACAATAGAATTATGATATTTTTCGCTTATGTAAAGTATAGAAGAAACAAATCGACTTTTCGATACCTCTACGACCTTCACAGTACCTTATTTAGTATTCTCTAAAAAAATTTGGGTGCAATATACCAAACCGTTTTTTTTAGGCTGGCAGAAGAAGAAGAAAAATAATTACTAACAGGCCGTTCTGAGGGGATTTCCTTTCCTTGTAAGTCTAACATGCATGTCTTTTATGCATTTTTATATGTGTAGAGCCTTAGCAATTAATAGTAAAGATTTTAAAGTGATGTTTGAATAGAATCATTACCTTTTAAGGTGCTTTTTGCCCAAACGTTCTATTAGGGTTTTGTGCAATTCCTTGCGATCCCTATTATGAACCACGATAGTAGTTCATGATGAGTGTTTTTGACAGTGAATTGCATTTGTCAATACGATACTTTGTTTTGTTGTTGGTACGAAAACTCCTCCAGTACTCATAACGGGTCCAGTTCTCAAAGTAATTATAAGTTGTTGATGATATTCATGTTTATCCTGAATGTTTTACATGTCCAAAATAAACATGAAATCACTACCAGAATTCAAACAAAATTTCACAGAGAAATATATATGTTGTGTTTAGAATTGACTTTGAACATAGTTCATATAACAGGAGCGTATTTAAACCAAAACCTACTGAATATATATATTTTTTCATTCATAGGGTTGATAACATTCGAAATATATATAAACAGTATGTCATTTTAAACAGTTTTGTAAGTTGAAAGGGGAATAGATCAAAGTGCTGCATCGAAAAGTTTGGAGCTTACTCTGTAAACTATATATATATATCAATTGTTATCATTCCTCAATAGGTTTTGGTTTCATTATAGGTGAAGCTATGGATATTAGTTTATGTTTTAACCAATCGATCTATAACTTCTGTTCAAATGTTCTCACCCGTTTTACCTACCTATACGATTAATTCAAACTAATTTTGTCATACTTAAAGCAGGGCGCAGAACATACACGTATTCATATGTAGACAGCTTTTTTTTTCCTTTAACTGGTAAATACGTTTTGTAAACTAAATTGCAAGTGACCTGAATTTTAAAAGTTATTGAAATTTTAACAAAGTTATAAATTCTGAGAATGATTGCCAATGAGTTATACATTGAAAAATGGAAGAAGAATTACATAGCTTTTAAACAAAGGGGAATGGAATGAATCCGTATGTAAAATTAAAAAATTAAAGATTTGATGGCGTTTTATAATTTCCTGAAAATAGTACATTAAACAACTTCTTTGGTTTAAAGTTTGTTTGTTGTTGTTGTTGTTGTTGTTTTCAGCATAATACTCTGTATACGAACTGTACAGTGTTGTTGTTGTTGTTGTTGTTTTTTCAGCATAATACTCTGTATACGAACTGTACAGTGTTGTTGTTGTTGTTTCAGAATAATACTCTGTATACGAATTATACAGTGTTGTTGTTATTGTTTCAGAATAATAATCTGTATACGAACTGTACAGTGTTGTTGTTGTTTCAGAATAATACTCTGTATACAAACTGTACAGTGTTGTTGTTTCAGAATAATACTCTGTATACGAACTGTACAGTGTTGTTGATTTTTCAGAATAATACTCTGTATACGAACTGTACAGTGTTGTTATTGTTTCAGAATAATACTCTGTGTACAAACTGTACAGTGTTGTTGATTTTCTGATTTGCCTCTTGACCTTTATCTCTAACTGCCCTTTGTCTTGAGTCATCTCTTATAAAGTACAACAAGCGCACAAACTACAATAGTAAGAATGTAATATAAGAATGAAAATTCAAATAACATATGTAGAAGAGATAGTGATGAGATAAATGCACGAAAACAAAATTATTTACAACAGTTAAAAGAAAAGAAACACGAAACACAGAATGAAATATGAGGATAGTTACAAAATATACATTAATTAAATGCTTAAACTTTGTATCCGGTATTTTATACCTCGGCGACACATTATGCAATATATGGACTACATGGTCGGTCACAGTATCCTAGGTTCAGGCATGACCGTCACTGATTTATCAAAGCTGATCAGATGGATAGTAAGAGGTCAGCAGCTTGTGGCGCCTACATAGCCACTGCTAATCGAATAGCGAGTTGATTGTCATTTTTATAACATGTCCACCCATGAATGCGAGAAGCGTTTTCAACCGCAAATTGTTGGCTCGCACCTTGAACTTTCCGTTTCACAGTCCATCACTCTAACCATTAGGCCACGCCTGATCCTGTTAAAACCTAGGCCAAAATGAAAAGTCTCCTGGTGAATAAAAACAAATCGATTATTTTAAGATCACAAGAGAAAGAAATCTTCTCTTCATCTACGGATTCTAAAGAGTGTCTTGCATTAATACATGTACTTAGGACAAACCCATATCTCCTAAGATGGCCGAACCTAATGAGGTATTATTGGGATTACACCCGAAAATATCGTTAACAGTGAGGATACCCAACAGTGTATTCTTATCTTTTTAGGTAGACACGTAAGAAATGTATATTTAATAGCTATAATGATGTCCAAGTTGATTTTGATACTCGCTTTAAGTACACAGTTTACTCTGACTGGAAGTTATAATTATCCACTGAATTATTGTTTCACGTTGTAATTTGGTTTAACAACATGAACCTCACTGGTTCACAGAAAACAGAGATAAATGTCTTCTATTGATCCACAGCTATTAGAAGGTAAAAAAAGCGAATTAAAACGTACACAAGAGAGTCAAAATAGGTAAACACTTAAACAAAGTATCTGGATATGTCCACGATAATATAACTATTATCATCCAGCTCTATCAAAATAACAAAAAACAAATTTCCTTTAAGCTATCCGAGTCTTTACGGTGATCAAAATTTCAATTAAATCGAGAATTTTCTTGTACTAATTTACTTGTCCATGCCAGTATTAGTTAGGTAAAAAACGCTGGAGTGCAAGAGAAAAGCGGTGTTTCATCTTTATCCCTTTAAATTAGCCATATTAAAACTAACTGAATTCGAAAATTTTAATTTTATAACACATCAATGTATATATACAACAGTTTCATAGAATTTCAACTCAAGACATCAGTAGGAAATCTTGCCACATCATAAAACATTACCGATTATGCCAAAGTTGCAGCTAATGAGAGCTCAAGTTTTACCTGCTAGCAATTGAATACAAAGAAATATGTCTGACTCCAAATGCAATGTGTACCAAAATAGTGCAAGACAAATCTAATGGTGCTGAAAACGTAAAGATATACTTATCAAAGGCAGAAACAAACAAAACTTGATGCCTGACTCCACTGTAATGGTCAGAATCACAGTAATGTTGATGATGTGCACCTCAAAAAACGATAATGACGGTATACACTTTTACCTTACAAATAACTGAAGCATGTTTGGAAATATATTGAAAAGAGCATGATGTTTTAGCTACTGTATCTTATTTCTGAGTCCCAGCAGGCTATGGTAGATGAATAATCTTAACCAAAGAACACTTGTAGTACTTAAGTAGACATACTTTATGCAGAAAAATATCCCATAAAACTACGCCAACTTCAGGAAGATTAACACAATCATTCAAGTGGATGGCCAAAAGTGATTAAAAGTTTTTAATACAATATAAGATGCACGGTGATATAGTTTGCTGTTTTCTACTGAAAAAATACTGTCGAGAAGAACAAGATGAAGAAAGGATACGTAAAATCCCCTGTAGCTTTCGAAAATAATCCTCGAGGTTGAATTTGTATTATATTTAGGCTGTAAAATACACCCAACACGTTACTTTAGGCAGCTTCAGTGTAAGTATTTGTCTCTTTTCCCTGTTAAAAACGTATAAATGTTTAATCAGACCTATCGTGAAATGAGGTATTAAACTTCAGTACTTTAGGCAGCTTTAATGTAAGTATTTGTCTCTTTTCCCTGTTAAAAACGTATAAATGTTTAATCAGACCTATCGTGAAATGAGGTATTAAACTTCAGTACTTTAGGCAGCTTCAGTGTAAGTATTTGTCTCTTTTCCCTGTTAAAAACGTATAAATGTTTAATCAGACCTATCGTGAAATGAGGTATTAAACTTCAGTACTTTAGGCAGCTTTAATGTAAGTATTTGTTCCTTTTCCCTGTTAAAAACGTATAAATGTTTAATCAGACCTATCGTGAAATGAGGTATTAAACTTCAGTACTTTAGGCAGCTTTAATGTAAGTATTTGTTCCTTTTCCCTGTTAAAAACGTATAAACGTTTAATAAAACCTATCATGGTTATCTGATACTAAACATCTTAAACTCTAGTAGAAGCCATATGTTTTACAGGTAACAACTCGTCTACAACACCATACTCCCACTTATTGGTCATCACAAGGCATCAGACCCCGGATTTTAGCGTTGTAAGTAGGTAAACTTACCTCTGACCAACCGAGCTACTGAAGCGTACTAAAGTTCAACACTTACAAGATCGATAAAGTATTTCTACCACGAAATGTGACAGCCCTGGTTTTTAATATCAATATTATTCCTTATATTTTCGCAAAATATAACCTAGTTTGTCATAAGTCTATTAAATGAATATTCATCTTTTACCGAACTACATGCTATGAACTGATTAGGTCTACACCACGAGTAGGCTTACCTACAAGTAACTATCACCACATGATTTGCCGTCCAGTGGTTTCGTTTGGTTCCGAGAATATCAACTCATCTATAGATTACCTACCACCGTAGTAAACGCGAGACCACAGACAGGAAAGAATTCAAGTCACACAATCCAGTAATAGGAACAGCACTAGTGGGGGGTTTAGAAGAACTTATCGCCCACAAAGATTATTACCTAGTTGTTATTTTAAGGGATTAATCAACTGCGAGGAAATTTGTTTTTGCTACTTGTTCGGAATAGTGTTTATAGTACATGATGTGTTCTATCCCTTGACAAGTCACAGCTATATATATACAAGCAGTAAGCTATCTTTAATACAGTTTATAGGTGTGGCTGATTGTGACTCTTATGGTGTGAAGCTGCTCACAAAATTATGACCAACAATACTAACATTCCCCACAAGAATGGATATTTTTGTTTTGTTTGTCAAAGATCTAAGTGCATAAAGACCGAAAATTAATCATCTCTTCTAGTCCTCTTTCTCCCACACTGAGATCCCCAATGTTTATGCCTACCGACTCATAACTCATATCCAGGTTTACAACAGTGCAAGGTCTTTCCCTTCCAGAGTTCTTAAACGTTTTCTTTCTGTTGTTTTCTTTTATTTGTGGATAAAGAATGTTCTTCTGGGTTATAACTGTTCTGACCTGGGAGTATTTCCGCAAATAATATTTATCTCTGTCTTACTATCTCACAAGGATGTTTGTCCAGCACAAATAAAGTAATTCTCCCAGAGAGTTTGTTTGTAAGTTAAGTATATATTTGTGTGTGTGTGTGAGAGAGAGAGAGAGAGTGTGTGCCATTAGTCTCTGTTCTTTTATACCATAGGTAAATAAATCGTGGTATCTTGTAGCATTTATTATCGAGTTGCCAAAGAGTGGAAAAATAAAGCTACCAAATAATTGTGTATTAACAACAAATTGTTCTTAGTTTTGAATAATTCCTATTAATCACGTACAGTCAGTCAAACTACAGTACTGTACTTAAGTGTACAAAACAATTACACACACTTGTATTAAATATAACCCTATCCTAGTGCGAGGGAATGGTACAGGGACATCAAAATCAAGTTTGAACCATTTCATTCTTTTATGTAGTGCAGTAGTAATTGCATAGATGACTTCTAAGCCCACAAAGTAGTGACAGTCGATGACATAGAAGCTTGAATATTATAGATACAGAGTTGTACCTAATTGAATATGGTTATATATATATATTTCATCTTTTTTTTTTTGCAATTTCTCTTTCAACTGTATAAGCTGCTTGAGCGTGTATAATTATTGTTTGCATTTGTTCTACTTTTCAAAAATTGCGAAATACGATTGTGTTAGTGTATATAAACAAGTTTACCTCAGTTTACCGCTCAGTCTAGCCTGATGACGACAGAATAGCACATGAATATTGAATCATAAAAATAGAAGTTCTTTTCCCTCTGTTAGTAGCGATAACTGGTATTTGTATGTCCAAAGTCTGTATCTTACTATGGTAGGTTTTCAGCCTTTCGATTTAAAGTAGATATCTTAATACCATATTTTAGGTATGAAGTGATTATGTAGTCTCAGTAAAAAAAGACACAACTTGCCGAAAAATCTGATCTGTTTCTCCTTGAATGAATAGATTAATAATAAAATGACAGATTTTTAAGAAACCTGTTTATAAACCCTTTCTCCTTTTTTCTTTTTTAACATCCGTGTAGATCTGGCTCATGTATTACCAAGCAATCACCAGGTGGCAGAGATGATACGGCGAAACTTCAAGTAAGGTCATTCAAATGCAAGACTAATGCCCCTGTTTGGTCGAGGCATAACCACAGGACGCCCATTTAGTTAACTCAGATATTAATTGGGTGGTCTTAAACCCGAAACAAAAAATTGAAGCTTTGTTCCCTTGTAAAAGTACATTAAACGCTGGTCACCATCGGCGTTGAAACACATTTCAGGATTGTGGAGTTAGCTGCAATTACTCTATTACCAACATGTGTCGAACTGGCAAAGGGATCGCCTAGTGTTGTAACTGGTAGTTCAATAAGCCATAACACCAGGACTGTCACAGGATTTCAAATAAACCTGAGTGAAAATATGATACTATTGGCCATGACGCATGTCACGATCCACAAAAATGGCTTAAAAACTGCACAAGCTATATAGTCAAAGAAAAGAATCATGCCAAGGTAAATTGAAGCATAAATAAACTGGCTCTCTTAATAATGAATATTTGGTGGCTTTCGACTTGATAAAACCATTTCTTATAATGAGGCAAGGTGATTAACGCGTGCAGGAAAGAAAAAGCCGACATCTTTTCTGCCATCCAACACAACTAAAAACATGTACTCCCCTTTAAAAGAAAGCAACAATATTGAATCAAACATTATTACATGATAGCAACCTCACATATTTTCAGTTAGTTAAGATCACAGTGCAGGAAACAAAAGGGTATTAGAACATGATGAATGAAATGGTTTTCTTCAAAAGGTAGTATAACTTTGGTGCATTCATTGCCCAAAGGTCTCTTAATTCGGGTTTGATTTAATTTGCTTGGTAGACTGTACGATAATAAGAGCTGCTGCTTGCACGTGACAAGGACTGCTAATGAGCATTTGATTTGACTTAAGAATTTTTAGCCATTATATCTGCCAGAACAACACTGATTTAATGAAAACCACGTGCCTCAGAACCAGCTGAAGAAAGTAGTACCAGTGTCGATGATTCAAATAAATCATACATTAGCCTTGAAGTCTTCTTTAATTCAGAAGATGAATAGTGGGTCTTCCTGAAAGTTAGCGACGAAGAGGAAGACTAACGAAGCTACTTATCGATGATACAAAAAACTTGGCATACATTTCAGAGAGTGTAGGAGCTATCAACCAAATATAGCTGGAATAGAAAAGGAATGAGAATTAGGATGGCATTATTATTAGAAACTAAGTGTGAGTTGCAAGTCTTGCTTTCCAAGCTAAAACATCAAACAGTTTTTTCCTCCAAAGAACTAGCAAACGAGTTTATGTTCATCAAGTATTCATGTTCTACTGGTCTGCACTCAGCAAAAAAAAAAAAGACAAAAAATAACCTTATTTTTCGTATCTTCTTCTTCGTGACTAAGCACAAAGCTACACAATGGACTATCTATATTGTGCCTACCACGGGTATCGAAACTTGGTTTTTAGTGTTATAAGCCTTCAGACTTATCGTTGTGCCTTTATGGGGCCAGCAAAAAAGTACAAAAAAAAACAGCGACAATCTACAGTATATATTTAAATATGTGGGGTAATAAGTAATTATTATTACTAATTTGAATTATATGTATATATGTTTATTATACCTGCCTCATAGAAAGAATGCATTTCTGGAAATTCAGAGTATTTGATACACATATCTATAGGTGTGGGAAATATATTTATTTATCCATCCATTTTTATATGTTTGTGACAGAATATTGTTCAATTTTATGGGGAAAAAAATATTGATTTTTTTCTACAGTGAAGCGCTTCTTATATATGTTTATTCAACAATATTTGTATCAGCGTGTTTCCCAAACATGCGCACAAAAGACTGTCAGGAAAACATTATTTTGCCGTAGTTTCGTGATATTATTGAACTGTTATCTGCCAATGTGGTTCTAGTACTTTCATTTCATGCTGAAACACTAGGAATTTGCCACGAAGTTAATCGTTTTTATTTCCCTTCAAATGTATCAATTTTATTTTGGTAGCAATGCGGTAGCATTCAGATTTGGGCCTTTCCACTTTATAGTGATAATAAACACAATAATGTGTGGTTTGTTAGTGATAATGATGTTCTTATAACGTACACCTGTTGAAGTTTCCGTACTCCTTCCTGATTTCATTTTGAGTGTCTCTACTCTAATTTTAATTTTAGTTGCCAGCATTTTCTCTTGTTGTCTTTCAGAAGCCCCCCAGTGGCACAGCGGTATGTCTGCGGACTTACAACGCTAGAATCCGGGTTTCGATACCCGTGGTGGGCAGAGCCCAGATAGCCCATTGTGTAGCTTTGTACTTAATTACAAACAAACAACCAAGCCTTTCAGAAAATTATCATTTGACCCCGAATGAGCAGCACGATCGTGAGTCAGTAATATACGGCCTGAGACTAATCTGTATTTACGCACTTAAAATACAGAACGAAGGATGATATTGCAGGTCCAATGTACAGAATACGTAAGGCTCGTCACTTTATGAGAAGCATCAGGGGGGTTCATACTACCAAAACAACAAATCCCCCAAACTAAGCAAACCTCTATACAAAATTTGCTGAATATGCATGTCATTTATTTGTCAAAATTAATTTGTTATTATTTCTGTTTTATCATAGTCCTTTTGATTTAATTATGTATTTGTTTTATGGTAAAGTTACTGAGGCTATCTGCTGCCGTCTCTAGTTTCAAATTATTGACCAGTGGAAAATAAGACACTCAATAGCACCCTTCCACCTACTAAGGAATTGACTGTCACTCTTATATCGTACTCACAGCTTAAAGTGAGGAGAATATTTTTTGGTATTGTACAGAATCAATCCCGGCTCACAGCTCCGAAATCCAGAACTGTAGCCAGGGGCAACCTGCGCTTTATTTCATTAGGATTTTCTTAGTTCTTTTATATGAATCTAAACTGTATCTTATTTTAAAGAAAGTAAAAAAAAAAACTTTTCAAAAAAGAAAGTAAATGTAGAGATGACTAATATAAATCTTTCACAAACAATGTAAACAAGATTGTAGGTATGGCATTTGCATCAAACCTACATAATAGCACAGGCATACACTATAGTAGAATGTTAACAGACAAAAAAATATAATATATTAAACTCGGTTGTAATTGAATAGTTATACAAATTGATATATGTTAATTCTTGCCCGTTCTATTATGTAGGGATGATGCAAGTGCCATGCCTACTATCTTCTTTGCATTGTTTTTCAAGGATTGATATTAGCCATCGCTACATTTACTTCCTTTTTTGAAAAGTTTTTTCTTTACTCGTTTGCATGTTGTTGTTCTTTTTTAATGCAATGTTTCAATATACACAGGAAGGTTGTATTTATAACTAAGTTCTAAATATAATGAGGTTCCACCTGTAATATATATTGTTTATCTATTATTGGCTGGTAATTACAGTTTCACCTTGTAGTTAAACTATTTAAAGGAACACAAAATGTGTGTAAAAAAGCTAACTTCTGGGGGTAATTATAACATCGTTTACACTAGAATTATGATTTTTAAAGCTACTACTAGTTATTAGTTTGTTTGATTGTAATTAAGTACAAAGCTACACAATGAGCTATCTGTGCTCTGCCCACCACGGGTATCGAAACCAGGATTCAAGTGTTGTAATTCCGCAGACATACCGCTGTGCCACTGGGGGGGGGCTACTACTAGTTATTAATGATACTTATGACAGCGAATACTCTGTTTGAAACTATGTCACCTCAATAAAATTGGTTGACACCATTGTTTTGGTTTTTGAGTTATCATGTAATAAAAAAGAAGCAGAAAAAACAACAACAAGAAATTCAAACTTTTTACTATGATATTTACAGACATTTCCAGAAGTTGTGACTCAGTCATTATATAGATATTGTTATAAAAGGAAACACTGTATAGTATTGTAAAGTTCTGATGACATATTGAGGAGGTATTTAAAATACCATTTCGATGAAAAATCCGAGCCATCCCTACATAGGTAGTACTACCCGCCTTCCTGATATTATTTTGTTTTAATTTATAGTTGCATTATTTTTCATTTTTTGACACCAATTTGCATCTTATCCAATTTTAATTGATTTTAATGTATTGTGAATGATTTCAAATTTTCATTGTGGTTTTTACTTTACTAATGTTACTAATATTGTTGCGTCAGCGAGTCACATGACTACTGTGACGCAACGTTTCTAGAACTATCATGTACTTTGGCGAATG
>NW_013666820.1:51677-72726 GCF_000517525.1 Limulus polyphemus
CTGTTGAAAATAAGTGTCTCGGTAAAGTTATATTCAGAAAGAATAAACCAGTTTTATTAAGTAAACACTTGTGTCGTTAAAGTTTCGTCGGAACGAATTTACGGAGAGTTAATTAACAAACGGAGACTTAACAATATTTTTGTGACAGGGCTTTTGTGGACGCATTTCATATTTTATTGTTTTACATTTAGTTTGCTGATTTTCCAGAGAAAAGTTGGATTATTTTGAGCCTTTTAAGTTGATTATAATTTGTTAGTAAACATTTTAATGTTTTGAAGTTCCGATTGTTATGTGGGATATTATAACAAATAGTATGTTGTCTTTGGCTAATCTTTCTTAAATTTCCTTTGAGTGTATTATGTCTTATTCTGTTGATATATATGTAATTTTTATTCATTGTAGATTGTTTCACTGTAGTGTACAATCACAGAAAGATCCAGTACAAGTTAAGGCCAGTTATGCGTTATACGTTTTTCAAGTTAACTTGAATTTTTTTTAGAGTTAAGATGAAACACTGATTTGAACACGGTGTAGTGTTCTCTGTTTGTTATATATATATATATAAATATATACATATCTACTTAATTTCAGCTACCATTTTAGACAAAAACTAGCTGAAAGGTGAAGTATTTTTTTTTGTCCTGGCAGGTTGAGTCTAAACTTTTCATCCCTCGGTTAAACCAGATTCTATGGCCTGAGGATAAGAAATTCTGTGAGAAAGAGCCAGAGGGGAAAAGCTATATTAAGAGACACTGAAACAAGATTGAACTTTCGATAAAAAAGAATTTAAATTTTGTTGCTATGTACAAGTGCTATGTTGCTATGTCTCTCTCTCTCTGTCTACATCCTTTAATCTAGATATACTGCGAATTTATATTTTTGATGGGGAAGAAGTTTTCTCCCTCAAATTTGTTACTGTGTCTCACACTAACTTAAGGCAATATCGCAAATGTCCTGTTACTGATCTCTAATTTTATATGATTCTATTTATTATAGAAACCTACGCTTTACCTTAAACTGGACTTTGCAGTTTCTTACTAAAATTGTCATTGTAATAACCTAAGTCTTAGAAAATATTGTTGAACGTCAGACCAGCATCAGCTGAGCAAGCAGAAAGGGAAATAAGTTGGAAAAGTTTGTATGATGAACAGATAATGAAGAATAACAAAAGCATTCTACTTAAAAAAGTATGTTAGAAATAATTCTATCTAAGAAAGTTCTACACATTGCCTAAAGATCTACTATAATTAACTTCCATGCAAATTCGTTTGAATTTAGAAAAATGTATTCATTCTGCAACCTAGAACCTGAATAGATGTGGGAAAATTTGATCATTGTTCGAGGTTACTATAGGATCTTTCATTGTATTCACTCTAAGTCATCAACTTTTGATTTGTCCACTAACTTTTTTCGACAGTTTTAGGTATGCTAAACGACCATTTTTTCTTATCTTATGTTATGATTATGAGTTACTGTCGAAGTATGCAAAGTAATTAAGATATTAAATTTTGGACGATAACTTGGAAGCTCTAAGAGATGAAAAATACTGAAATAAAACTATCAAAATCTGTTTCTTGATTATCAAAGATCTCTCAATATCTGTCCCAACTTGAATTATCAGTAACTGACCATTGAATGACGTCTCGACTATCTACCTGAGCTTCTCCTATACAAGGTAATCTTGTGGCCATTGATACCTAAAAGCATCTCCTAGGTCGAATTACCCACAAATATTTCTAAATAGTTTTTCGTCCAGATAAAATAATAATTTGATTACTGTCTGTCCATTACGATTTTAGTGACGGAGGTGCAAAAGGGCCGTGAGAGGGGTGGGGGGTCATGAAACCTTATAAGTGTAGTGAGTGCTGGGATCACTTAACCTAGAGCCAAGTGCATCAAATTTATCATGAAAATAAAAATGTCGATTCAATTTTAAACGTAAATAGTTTCTGAATTAAGCTATTTTTTGTTATATCACTAACGTTTTAAATAAAAAAACTTCTTTAATCAACGGAGACTCTAAATTAAGAAATCAACAAATATTTTCAGTTTTGTCGTCCTTACATTTTATTTTATACTTTTAATACATAGACTAACAACAATATTAGGTTATACTTTTGTTGCTAAGCAACATGACATAAAAACCATTGTTGGAATGTAGTGTTAAGAAAACGCACTGGCTTTCCTATATATTAGAAGTTGTTTGTCAATAATTATTCTATCAATACGCCACAAATTCATTTCATGAATGATCTTAATTTTGATTGGCTCACGAAGGAATTTACCGATGTTTGACTGACTCGACTGCACTTTTCTGCCTCTTTATTGGTCAAGCTTGATTTTGTAAAATTTATATATTTCAGTTAGCTAATAAAATGTGAGGTTAAAGTATATTATGGGGTGGGGTTGGTAGTACTTACCCCATCATTTTTGACGGGCTATATGCTTGTATACAAACAGTTGTGTATGAACCTTTAAAAGATAACAGTTATTTAAACGTGATGAACCAGAGAGAGACAGCTACGTATTGTTCGCCAACCAAAACGATTTACTTTATTTGTAGCTCTATTTGGAAATAAAAAAGTGGCAGGCACCAACTTACACATAGCTGGGTTAGAGGTAAGCTTATGGACTTATAATGCTAAAATCCTGGGTTCGATTCTCATGGTAGACAGAGCGCAGATAGCCAATTGTGCAGTTTTGCGGTAAAATGAATAAACAAACAAAAAAAAAAAACAGAACAGTTTTTTGACAGACATTCCCTTTAACCTTCAAACAGCCAACAAACCTCAAACATTTCAGTACATGTAAATTACGTGACCGCTAACGATTATTATTATTACGTCTTTCTTTCAATGTGTTCATTTAATAAGTAAAATTATTCTAAATACACTTTTATAATGGTTTTGTCCTTTTTTTTTATTTTACCAAAATCCTGTTTGATAGCTATATTAGCATAGTTTATCAAAAACTGGTATGACCCGATTTTTTTAGCACAGATGTAATACAAAATATTCATCAGCATCGTGTCTTAGAGAACTGTTAATTAACTCACTTGAAAAAAATAATTTAAAAATACTTTTAACTCAATTTATGAAAAAATAATCACAATGTTTTATATAACTAAATCGATACTCATATGCAGAAAGAAATAAAAACGGCTGAAACAGCTCAGATGGGCATTAAAAAGAAAAACTTTTTTTCAGAAAGTCATAGTGTTGAAGTATTATTTTTCTCCTAAATTGATCGTTATTTCTTTTACATTCAATGTGTTTATCTTGGTAATTTAGAAACAAAAATAACGTAGTTTACACATATTAAGCGCCTCCCATTTTGGTTCTGTATACAGTAAAATAGTTAAGCTTCTACAGTTTTAGTCAGCGTACCTCCTACATAAACTTTTCCTATTTAGGCTACTTTTGTTGCAGACCTACTTTGAACACATGTCAGGGATTTTATTACGTGCCCTTTTTTTTAATGAAGTGCCATAGATATTTTAAACATTTTTACATATTAGCGTTTCAAAATATTAGAATACAGTATTAACTTATGTTCCTATTTGAAGAACTTGTTTACAAAATAGTAATATAGAATTAAACATTATATATATATATATATATATTGAAAATTTGTTAAGTTCTTAGTTTTATTTCATTTTTCATTAAGTAAATCTTTTAAATATATATGAGGGTAAAAGTTATTATTTTGAAGCAACTTTATGTATATATATAAAATTAATTTCAGATTTTCTCTCGTAAAACTTACTTTTAACAAAAACCCTTAAACATGTAAATACTGAACAACGCTTATTAATGGACTCTTCCGTTCTTGCGCCTGCGCATATTTACTAAGGTACGTAAGATTGTAATGGTATCCTTGAAAGGACGTTAAGCTGTTGAGTCCAAGAGAGAAGTTGTGAAATTGTCTGTGGTTTTATTCGGGGAAGTTAAAGTTTTCGTGTCTTAGGGTTAGTGTGCACTTGTTAAAAAATGGGTGAATATTCCAATAATAATACTCAGAACATAGCGGACTATTTAGCACAGCTATTTAAAGATAAAACCAAACTTGCTGCGTTCCCTAATGTGTTTGTCCATCTAGAAAGACTTCTTGATGAAGGTAAGTTTTCTGAACATTTCAGAAACTTTATGCTGAGATAGAATAATACTTGTTGGAACTCGAGTTAGTTAGGGTTGGCGTGACACAGTTGCCGGTGCTCTGAGAGTTTTGCTGGCAGTTGCATTGGCAAGGCAAGTGATAAGACGGCATAGAAATTACAACTTGTAACAATCTCTCTTGTCTTACTCTTACTGTCTTGTCTTTTAGTTTCAGTATCAGTATTGCAAGTATAATATTATTTTAATTATAATCACTGTGCCATGATGGACTTTGGCAGAATTAGCACAAAGGATGAAAAAAAAAGCAGAATTCGAAAGAACCAAAAGTTCAAATGCTTTATAAATAACGGAGAATAATAACTAGCTATTCGAATTATCAAAGTCGCCATAGCTTTTGCGATTTCGATAATTCGAACAGTTTACTACTATTCTCTGTTACTGTTACAAAGCGTTCGAATTTCTGTTGTTTTTTAATTTACTTTGTAGTTGAAATGACGAATAATAATAGTATGCATATGTAAGACTTCTAAAGCAAAATTATATAAATTGTAAAAATTGTAATTTATACTAAGTCGATAGAAATAAGTGTGAACAGTGAAAGATGAGTCGTCTATAATTTATGAGAAACAAAAGCTAAATTAATTATTATTGTCTGTTAATTCTTTAACATTGATAATGATACTGAACATTTTAACTTTAAGGTAAAATATTTTAGACTTAAAAGTTAAACTAAGTTATCTTATTCTGAGTTACTTGGTAAATAATGGGAAAATTCACACCTACTTGTACGTTTAAACAATATTTGAATCATGTTTGGTTTTTTGTGGAAGTTATAAGCTAGCCCAGCCATTTAACTTTGTTTAGATATATGCATGTTTTTTTAATGATGTACACACTTTTTAAGTTCAAAGAATTATATAAAGTTTTGTTGACATAAGAATAAGTTACAAAAGACCAACTAATGGTCAGGTAATGATATTGGTAAATTCACTACAATCTAGCTAATAATTTAAGTATAATTAGAATTAATAATTTTCCCTGTTAGAAATATTGGCAAACATTAATAATTATATTTATGATTTATTTTACACATTTTAAAGTATCTAAAGATCTTTTTTAAAATTAAATCCTTTTTTCTAGGTTATTCTCAAATCTCAATTGTTTGAGAAATTTAACATTTTCTTTTGTTTAAACTTTTATTGCAACATCTGAAGTTGCATATAACCACATTTAAACTGTGTGTCTGAATCTTGTCTTTAGACATTGAATTTGTTTTATCTTTTTCTATTTATACTGAAACTTCAAGTTCAATCCAATTGTCTCTAGAGGCTGTAAGTTAGGGATTATTTACAAAAAAGAATTAACACTTCATAAAACAGCATTTTTGGCCAATCATTTGAGGCCCTGAAATTTTTTTTCATCTTCGTCATATGTTTTCTCTTTCATAGTATTTTTTCTTTCTTACTATCCTGCTTATCTCTCTCTCTCTTTCATTGGTACCAAGAACCTTCATAGATATATACTATGCTAGGGCTGCTTTTCAGATCTTTTATCAATTGGAAGATATGATACAGTAGAGCCGAATGATCAGTTGAATTTTCTAATTGATGAATCATTGAACTCCATAATCAGTTACATTTAACTAATCAATTATTTTCATAAGACTTTGATAATTGGAAGAATTGAAAGTAGTAATAATGGGGGGAACACTAATTGATTAAACTGAACAACAATTGGAAAATAATGAGAAATCATAATGGCAATATCTCAATTAGTTGGATAGTGGGAATAATTGGAAACATTAATTTTGATTGTTTTTGTGACTGTTTTCGCATAACTGGTTCAAAATATGCATGTCATGACCTTTTACAGTGTTACATTTAAAAATTAATTAAACGACTTTATTATCAATGTCAATAAACATGGCATGAAAGTGTACTTTGTAATTTAAATTTTCATATAATTTAAGTTTTAATTCTTAATTCAAAAAGAAATAATAAAAGAAGTTTTGATCTTCATTTTTCTTTATCACTCGACATGTCTGAGCTCTGAATTCTTCACTTCAGAATTTTCTTTCTTCTTAAATAGTCTGTTGGAGATTACAACCAATTACAGATGTAAACTATGTATAATTATAAGCAAAAACTAAATTTTGAACCTTGTACCTTCTTTGTATTGTGAGATATCAATACATTTGTCAAACTCACCAGACAAGTCCCTCCCACTCTCTCTTCGACTTTTGAGATTGTTTGCAAATCAACTTTACATGGCTGATAGACATGTTTATAACAAATAGAAAGAACAAATTATCTTCTATATCAAACTTCCAACAAGACTTTGAATTTGGCAGGGGACAGTATTCACTTGATAGAAATGTCTTGTCATGCGGTCATGGTTTTAAAGCTCTGAACAGCTAATGGAACGGTTTAGCCTATTTATAACTTACTTAAGAAGCCAGGTAAATTATAGCTGTTTTAGGACGTTCTGTTCTAGTGCCTAATGTATTTTTTGTGTTCTAAACTCTATATTTGAGAGCTACTTGAATTTTGTTTGGACACCCAAATTCATAGACTCAACAAAACTTGGGGGAGAGCATCAAATATTTCTGCTCAAGTGCAATCAGCTCAAACATACAGTAAGTCCAAGGAATTCTTGTATTTTATGTATATTTTTCTGTTTATTATTGTATATTTTTATCAGGAATAATGTTAAAAATTGTAAACTTCTTGGTTTAACCTAACAAAAGTTCAGTAAAATGTCTAAAATTACATGAGCTCAAGCACTGGTGGGAGCATGACACAAGATCACTTACTGTTACATTAGCCTGTTACATTTTATACAAGGATTACTATTTCAAGGGTACAAAGTACAGCAATAAAACCATAAAATTAAAACATGTGAAAAGGTTAACAGTTGAAAGTATTAAGTAATTTGAACTTTCTGATCAAAAGTGTAATTTGTGTGGAGGAAAAACTGGCATCATTCATTTTATTTCATATTTTTACACTTCATTTTATTGTAAATTGATGTTTTCTCAATTAGTATTAGGGTGAAAAAAACAATTTAGAAAGTTTTTAACAATGAAAAAATCTGGATATTCATTTAAGAAGATGTAGAAATTATGCAAATACAATACAAAATAGGTATTCTTATTCTTAGCATGAAAATCACCTTTTATTCAGACTGACTCACTCAGTAAAGTCTTCAAACATTTGCAGACAAATCCTTAGTAAAAATAGAACTGTAATATTAACTCAAAGCTTGCCCAGTTTCTTGGAGATACACTTAGTAAATTCAGAGTTGTAGTATGTATAGTTTCACAGTTCCAAGTTTTGTTAAATTGACCAACTTCATTTTTATGGGTTACACACTTAATTGTAATTTTGAGTATTCTGTTATTTTACTCAACTGTAATTGATGTAAACGGTGATGCTCATAGGTAATTGAATAGCTCTAATAGATAGTGGCCATTTTCCCCTCTGTGAACATCTTTAATTTCTGCTTGCAGGTAGAGGGCATGAATCACTTCCACTTAGCATATTGTTATAGTTTAAGTTAAAACAGACAAATGTTGGTCACAGTAGCTAGAATACGTAGATGGCACAAGTTGTCCAATATGTTAATAGAGAAAAATCCATAATTACACCACAAGGATAAAATCCACTTGTTTTAGTGACTTTTTATTTATTGTTTTAAAATTAGCTTGTTGCGTAAAAACATTATGTTCATTATGACCTTTGAAATTGGCCATGACCACAAAAGGTTAATTACTTTTGCTCAATCAAATTCCTCAGCACTCTGATCTTATCTTTGATAATATGGATTAGACAGGTACTCTGCTTTGTGGGTTGGAGCAATAACTTGCTGGTAGTTCTCTTGGATGCTGTGTTCTATTCAGTTTTGGTGATTAGATCCTTTTCTGCTTCTTCTTATATGTGTTGTATAGTAAGGAATTCTTGCTTGCATCAGACAACATAGCTTATGTCTTTTCAACTGATTGAGTCAATGGATTAATTTTGAGTTTTACATTCAGAGTATGTACATCAAGGATACTAGTATGGATCTCTTTAGGAGAGTAACCAGAAACTACTGCTTCTTCAGCTCAGCTGATTGCAGAGCCTTCTTGCTGGTTTGACAAAACCCATCTAGCTGCACAAAGTGTATTGAATGTTGATAGAATTTATTATTAGAATAGTTGAAATTTTTTAGAGAATTTAATTTCTTTGTTCTTGTGCAGATGTGGTGATAATTTTCTAAAGTCTACTCGTATGAATAGCTGCATTGTGTGAGATAGTGATCACGTGAAAGCTCATTCTTCAATATCTTCTAGGTTACCTTCATATTGGCTTTATTTTCTGACCCAGTAAAAAATTCTGTGGTTATTTGATGACCACAACTCAATAATAGTGGTTTGAAATTGATCCTCATCATAATTCACTATGTATGAAAATTCATTTATGCTGGTGAATTAATAAAGCTATTTGTAATAGTTACTATGAAAATTGTTATCCCTCATTTTATTTCAGTTATTAAAAGTACATGAGTCTTCATTAATTAGGACAATGATCTTCTGGTAGACTTTCAGTATTAAAAAGTTTCTACTAGCAGCTTTTAAAGGTTTGAAAAAAATGGTAACAATATAAAGATGTTAATCTATAAGGTGATTTATTCAACAATGTTTCAACCCTAAACTTTTCATTAAGTGATATTTAAACAGATGGTTATAGAGGTTTGTAGATTAGACAACTTGCAAATGAGGTCTCATGCAAGGGGATATTCTTCAGTGTGGGAAAGGTTTAGTACAAATAGCATATGCAAACAGGCAAGCTTTCACTTTGGTCAAGCAACATTTATCTAGAATTGGCAACTTTCTTCTTGAAATAGAAAGTGATGAAATACTTAATCATCACCAAATTCAGTAGGTGTGTTCTGAAACAGAATGTAATGAATGTGGTATGTTTTGACTTTGGTGTTATAGTTTTGAATACTCTTGTAACCATCCTATATGTGGTGCAAGAGAATGATATGAGTATGATAGTCAAAATATGTCATGTTCTAAGTTGATTAGTGTATGCTGTTGGCTTTATTTGTTTATATCATTTTGGTGGTGTATAGAAAATTCTGAAACAAATGGGCTAGCCACAATTAGTCAAAGAGCCTCTTGTTAGCCCTCAAATGCTATTATTATTATAAATATAAAACATTATTTGTATCTGTTTTAGAAGCTCTAAAAGCCTGCGATAATGACTAATATACAATTTGTTTTGTGAATAAGTTTAATTTTTACTTATGTTTAGACTTTAGCATTCAAAAATAAAGTAGCAGCATGCTAAATTGGCCTTGACAGAATTCAAGCAATAAAAATATTCTAGCATGTTAATTAACATTAAACTACACATATTCAAGTTCATGTGGAATAATAGTGCTTTCAAAAGTTGCAAGAACAATTTACTGCAATAATCTACAATGTAAAAGAAAAGTTTACTTTTTATACATTAGTATTTAACTCTGTTACAAAAATTGAAAGATAAAAACAAAATACTAGGTACAGTATTGATAGTGCTGTTTATAATAATATGATTAAGTAAAGTCATGCTTTTGCTTATTTTAAATGATTAAAAATAAATGCATATTGGCATCAGAGAACCATTAATTCCACTTATTTGCCAGGACTAGACTATGGTAGAGAAATAATATGTACAACAAGGAACAATTTGGTCATCCAGGCTATCCTTGAGAAAAGTAAAATTTAAACCAACCATTTATTTTTTCAGGAAATCATAAATTTCCCTCTTAAATAAAAAACAAAAAAAAACTCTTAACCAAAATGTAACCTATCTTTTCCAAATCTTCAACTTGTGTCCTCTTTTTGTTATCTTTAGAATATATCAGAGAAGTCAGACGTCTCTATTTTATAGATCCACCAGGTAAACTGGTAATCTTCAATAACATTACCTCCTACCCTCAAGAGAAAATAAGAAATTGTAATTCCTCCATATTTAAAAACAAAAACATTTTCTTTCACTCGTATTATGCTCAAAATCATCATCAGATGATTCAGTTCAGACCCAGAATCATCATCAGTTTATACAAGGTCAATTGCCTCTTCAAGTGTGAAAACACTTTTAACGTGATTTGATGCCACTTTAGATCCATATTCTAATAAAGATTAAACAATTTTCAACTGCAAATGTTACTGATGAATCACATGGCTGAGATCATCATTTGTGCAGAGTAGGCTTTTTCTATTGATTTTTTTTTTTGCACCCAATTCACATTTTTAATGAGGAATTCAAACCACATCATGTGGTTGCCATACAATGATGGGCGTGCCTAAAGGGTTAATCCCCAGAATCACTCTAGTAGCCTATGAACCCTTTAAAAATTAAATCCATATTTCTGAGATAAGGATGCCAAAACTGTACATGTTATTCCAATTGAGGCACTGCTAGTGATTTGATAGAGATAATTACCTTATTATTTTGTAATCAGTATGTACAGAACTATAACCTAAATTCTATCAGCTTTATTGCTAGCAACACAGCACTATCTCATTGGCCTGAGTTACCTATTACTATGCCAAGAACATTTTCTTTGATCATACTATTAAATGGATTCAAATTTATATTAAATCTGATTCAAATTCTGATAACCTAAATGCATTTCCGTGCACTTACTATTATTATAGGCTATTTTCCAAATACTTGTCTAACTGATCGAAGTAATTCTGTATTACCCCAAAGTGGTATGGTGTGTGTGTGCTTTTTTTACAAACTTGTGAAGAGCAATTGCAATGTTTAAAAATGTAATAGGCCTAATGCTAATGTATTATAAGTAACTCAAAGTGCTCAATACAACTAGAAATACCCAAGATTTTAATGTCATCAGGAAACTTTACTAATGTCTCTATCAGTAATGGTGTGCAGTATTATCAGTATATCCTGATGTTGTTCAAAACAGTTTGTATCATGATACTATTTTGATGTATTGGCATAGTGAACTCTCATATTGTTCTCAATATTTTTATTTAAACTAGCTGAGGGTATCCACTAAGGAAGTAAAAACTGTATAAAGTACAATGTTAGATAATGTTTCCTTTCTTTTGTTTTTAAATTCTAATGACCTTATTAGATGTTAATTGCATATCCTGCTTTGTGGAAGGTAATAATTGATTCATTTAACTGATTAGATATTTGTCTTTCAATTCAATGCCAAAAAAGTAGATGTGTTTCATTATATATTTTTTTATTCCCGTTCTCAGATAGAAATTCTAAAACAAAATAAACTTTATATGCAGACAGTTTCCAGTTACCATAACTACAATTATGGCAATCAAGCCAGCCAACACTGAGTGATGAATGCTAAAACATACACTTAACAAATCATTTTTTAGAGTAAGATGACACACGGGACTTTTTTATCTTTAAATTCATATGCAAAATATGAATTCCCACTCAGAATTGTTGTGGCCTATGAAAATTGCCGGTAAAAACTTTCTACCTTTGAAATGCCTGGTTGTAAACAGGGTCTCAAATTTTACTCTCTTAAGCTTATTTGCAATTTTCTTTTAATTCATTGGACACTGCATGCCTTACGGTAAACGATTTAGTATTATTAAGGTATAAGTTCTGTATTGTTATGTAGATATCAGGTCATTTATAAAAGATAATCAAATTTTTTTCATTGTTTTTATTAACTTTTACCGGCTGTAGACAAAAAAAAAACATAGTCCACCACCTTCCCTGCCCATTGAGGACATATGTTTGTTCCCTGTGTGTTGTTCATTGATCATGTCATTCAATTTAGTTTGTCTGTTTAAATAGATTTATTAAATTAAGTATTACACAAAGTTCTATTATTTCTCTCATCCATGTTCACACTTCTTAGGCAAAATTCAAATTAAAGTGGTAGTACATATTCTTGTTTCGGTGTTTTTTTTTATTTTAACTTTACGACTCCTGCTCAGCATCAGAATTGGCATGTTTAAAAAAAATATCAATCTCTTTTATTTGTTGTAGCACTAATGCAAAAGAAATATGCATTAGTACAAGTGCTCTTATTCATACATGTTTGCTGATGATGTACACGTACTGTGCATGCAACAACAAAATTATTTGAGGAGTGCTCCGATGCATATAGGAATTTACACATATATGAACACAATCATAACTGAACAGGAATTGGCCTTTAGCAAATTGAAAGGCTTAAAAATTGAGTATTTTGGCAATAAAATTCTATTTTTGAAAACTCCATTTTAAATGTGCAATTTCCTTTGAAGAAAACTGTAACACATGATACAAAAATTTTTTCCTAATTACAAAGGCCTTAAGTGTTTAACGAAAACAAATGGTTTCTTTATTGAGCTTTTTGAGACTTTTACAATTAACCACAGTGAATTTTGAAGAAACAATTATATTTTTGAAAAGCCTACTTCGAATGCAAGTTTTCCATAAAAGATCAAAATCTATGATACAAAAATTTTTTTCAAAAAATCAAAGGCTGTATAGCCTTGGGTATTTTTATGAAAAAATGTTTTTTTTAAAGTATTAATTTAATTCCTTAGTTCTGTATCTTAATTCAATCTTGGATCACAATCAAATATGCAATTGCTGAAAATTGCAAATATCAAAAATTCTAATATTTGATAGGCTGTTTAGGCAGAGTATTCATAATGAAGCTAAGTTTTAATTGGACAGCAACTGCCTGTTGTAGAAACCTAAAGTTGTAGAGAACAACGTTTCGAAAGTCTTCCGCCTTTCATCTTCGTGGACCTGAAGACAAAAGGCGGAAGACTTTCGAAACGGCGTCCTCTACAATTTTAGGTTTCTACAAAAGGCAGTTGCTGTCCATTTGACACTTAGATTCATCAAAAATTCTGACTCAAATTATGTATATCCAGTCACAAATTGGGAGTATGTGAGTGCAAGATTCAATCCCTGTGTTGCTTATTTAAATTCAGTGTCTTGACTACTGTTTTTTCTTCAGTTGCTACAGATTATAGTTCCTCCTTTATATATAAAGAGCATCATCTCTTTTAAAAAGTACCACTGTTGAGTAACGTATAACCTAGAATCTCAAAATAATTCCTATTATAATTGTTCTCCTAATCTAACCAAGTTTCAGTATTTCACATTATATAAGTCTTTAATTTCAGGCAGAGTCCTGAACTCATCTATTTTATTCCTAATACTCCTAAGATTAGAGTAATAACAACTAAGATTATTCAATTTACTATTCTTATTTTTAAGTATGACTGCCTGTATTCTCAAAAGTTACTTGAAAGCGGTTATACTGTAACTTTTTAAAATGTACATGTATCTTCACAAAATTTTGCAGGTTATCAGTAAATGTTACAAGTCATTCGTGCACAAAATATCAGATGTTTACATTAATTAATTGCTCGTGCATTTTTATTTTCGAATATTGACTATCCATCATGCAAAGTAATTTTGATTTTAAGGTTAAAAATACTTTTATGCATCAGAAAATTGTGAAATTTCACATGCAAAATCTCCATGACATCCTAATATTCTCTAGATAATTATGAAACGTTTTTTTAGAAAAACTGTTTTATCTGTTATTTTCACTATTGCATGTATGTATGGGTTTGGTCAACTCTGACCTCATAAACACAACAAAAAAGGGAAATAGATATAAGTTAAACTTTTTTGTTCTAGAATTGCTACAAATTATAACACAAAACCACAAATGTTTAGTCTTAATAGCTTAAATCTCATAACATTTTACATATATAAAAATTTATTTTTATTTTATTGACCTTTCAACAGAGATGGTAAGGAAATTGTAAACCTATTATATGCATTTATAGAACAAATCTGTATAAAGATATTTTTAAGTAACTGATTTATGTTTGTTGTATTATCACATTACTAATTTTAACATTATGGCTGACCTTATTAACAGTAAGTACTAACAATACTGTAATAAAACCCAGTGGTAATGTATATTTACTTGTTCAGTAAGAGAAGGTGTGATCTTTAGATCTTGGGTCCCATAGTTCATGCACCAAAATTGTCATTTTCCGTCACCTTAAAAAGGCTACTTCATAAAAACCCACTTGAAATAAATTCATGGCAAAATCATCTTGTATCTGATTTTACTAAACACCAAGCAGGAACAGTAGAAATATCATTATTTTATTCATAAGCATCACTTATTAGATGACAATATCTGACTTTTTATTGCTGTAAGTATAAGCATCTGGAGTTTGTTATACTTGAATAATTGGAGAAATCTGCTTGATGCTATAATTCTATTACAATGTAGAAAGGCTGTAAAGATGTTCTTTTCAGGCCATCAATAATTACACCAATTTTTGAGGATCTGTTTGCTCTTGTAGTAGAGCAGTTTAATATATAAGGGATCATCTAATTAATTTTGTCGATTTATCTCAAGAGATGAGAATATAAACCTTCATATGAGATTATTACTAGGTCTGGTTTCAAAGTTGCTCCTTGCTCTGGGTTGTAAAAAGAGTTTCTAATCTTTTATTTGGAATGATTGTCTGTGCTCAAGTAATTAAAGAACCTATTATGCTTCTTAATTCTGGCTTGATGTAGCTGAGCAGTGACTATTACTATGAGCCAACATTTTAGTTTTTACCAAAGCATCTTGCTTGTAAAATTTAATGAAGTGAGCTCTTCCTTTGTACATATTGGCTGTAGTTGGAAGAAGTCCATAAGATAACTTAAAAGTATATATAAGTACTAGCTACAAACAGGCAATTAATAGGTGATTTCTTTCATTACATAGTGTTTAAAGGAATTTTTGTCTAATAGAGAAACCCAAACTAACATTCCTTAACTTCTTTAGGAAGTAAGTCTTCATAGTTAATGTAGTTATTCACCTGCACTTGATTGAATTTCTTTATTTTGAATTTTAGGTTATTGCCTTATTGTCCCATTTCTTCCACCAGAATTTTCTTTTACCACACTAGTACACTTTTCTCTGGTATTTCAGAAACTTGTAGAATAATGCAATACAGAAGAAACTAACACAAATTACTGTTGTGTATGACCAAATCAGATGGTTTAAAGATAGAATGGTGTATTAAATGTGTGTCTGAATGAAGTTTTCTTGGCTCATGGTCATGAGTAAATAATATACAGTGTGACTTATTGTATGCTATTTGTGGACTAAGAATAGTGTTCATAATATAGGTTTATTTTTTATTGTTTCATCTACAAAATTAATTTAGTAGATATATGTACATAAAATTTGTATGTTATGAAAACCTGACAATAAACATAACTATTTTAATAAGTTATGATAGCCAATTTGAGTAATGTAATTTCTTAGCTGTTTATTTTACTGTTATATTGGAAATATATAGTTTTAATCAACCAGTTTCCCTGAATATATATTAGCTAACTATGTATCTTGGATATAAATTTCTGTTCCTTTAGTGTAAAGCAATTTATAGTTATCCCTAGTTTTGTCATACTACTGATCTCTTTATCTAAATCATTTTTAAATGTTCCGACTATTAAAAAGTTTGTATTTTTTTGACATAAAAGGTTTATATATTTATACATGTTTATTTCCATACAGCCATTGTATACGTATAAAATTTTTTCTAAAATTTGCTCTTTGGTACATCTTATGTTTTTACATGATAGAAAATAATAATAATACTCCATAGGACAAGAGAAACTTTGCTGTAGTGCATCAGTCTGTGAAGTACTACTTCTCACTTAAATTGATAAATAATGTAATTTAACAGTCTAGGTTCTGTATATGAAGAGCAGCTTTTTAATCATTCTGTAAATATAGCATACCTTTACTTTAGTTACAAGTGGCTTGTTAAGGGTGTAAGCATACATTTTTGGTGCTGCATGTACTAGTGATCTGTATTATACATCACTCCTGAGCACCATTTTCTCTAAAGTAAAGCAGTAATCAATTAATAAATAGCCTTTATAAACAAACATTTATTTTGGAATTAAAAAGAGATCTTGAAAAGCTTGCATCTAAGATGAATCATAGCAGTTCTGTCAATCAGTTACAAGTTGTAGAGAGGGCCTGGCATGGCCAGGTGGTTAGGGCACTCGACTCACAATATGTGGCTTGCGGGTTCAAATCCCCATCCCACCAAACATGCTCCCCCATTCAGCTGTGGGGGCATTATAATGTGAGTAGTCCAAGAGTTGGCAGTGGGTGGTGATGACTAGCTGCCTTTCCTCTGGTCTTTCACTGCTGAATTAGGGACAGCTTGCGCAGATAGCCCTCGTGTAGCTTTGCATGAAATTAAAAACCAAAATCAAGTTGTAGAGATAAAGGCAAAAGTCAAATCTTAAAATATCATTAATCCCATTGATAGTTCATGTTTGCATGGTTATCTGCATTATCTATGTTCATATCAATTTCCTCCACATACATATTCATTAATGGTCTTAAAGGACCACGTTTGTTGTAGTTAACACATTTTGCATATTTTAAGAACTTTTTTATGGTGTTGGTTACTACCAGCTATAAAATAACCACTGACTTAGAGGCAAGCAATGGTAAGTTTACCAGGAGAGGAATAAAAGTAGCAAGTATAAATTTTAAGACTCTCCAGGTTGTAAGTGTTTTTGGTTTACCAAAGTATAATTCTACTAGATTGAAAGATAGAATAATTGTAAGGGTGATTTGACAAGATAAATGAATAATGATATGCCCTCTATTGTATGTTAACTAGGCTGCTGTCAGGTTTGAGACTAATAAATTTTGATACGTGGGAATCGAATTAATTGCCAATAGAATTCAACAACAATGAAAAGTTTTTCTATATCAGTCACTTTCCCACAGTTGTTCAATCATTGATACTATCTGTAACTCAGCATTGGTATATTATATAAATGCATTTTTGTTTAGGAAAGGCATTGTTAAAAACTTCTGATGTATGGACAACAGTGCATGTACATCTACATTGATCTGTATAGTAAATCACTATGTGCAACACATAAATATTATACATCAGTGTACATATTCACACACGTGGTGATCTTAATCTGGAAATGTCTGACACTTCCGTATAAAATGCTTCACATAGCCTTCTTTGATTCATGTACATGTTTAAACCTTTCATTACCTGTAGAACATGCATGCCCCACAAAGGTGTTTTTGAGTTGCTAACAAAAGTGCTAAGCTTGAGGCTCTCATTATACAGCTGTTATGCTTGATACAGGTTGCATGACACTAAATTTCATACATATGCTTTACTCACACAAATAGACATTTGCTGGATGGTGTGGAAAGTTTTAAGAAAACCTGTTTTCAGTTACTTAGTAATGTAGTATAACATGCCTGTTTAATGGTATGCAGCTTGTGATTCTATATACATAATACACAATGTACTGTCTTGTTAGTGTTATAGATTGCAGATTTGAGCAAATTGCATTATGATCGATACATTTAAAAGTTGACTAATTAGTGCCATTACAGAATATTTTCCACAAATAACTTTAAAAAAAATGGTGACACTGTATTTTATGATATATAAGAACACACACACTTTACTGTGATTGGATAACAATAAAAATATCATAGTTAACATCACTCTTATTTTGTTTATTTTTTCCTCTAACAACACACAATTGGAATTTTTCATGTATGTTACTATTTAGTTCTTTTTGGTTGTAAATTATATCAGTTCTTTGTGTAATTCATCTTTAATTTGTCCTATTTAAAATTGAAATGATAATTTTGAAACAAGAAATGCTTTGAAAAAGTAATTACAATTATATGGTTTTTACTGCATCACATGTTCATAATGTTTTAAATTTTTTGTTTGAAAATATATTTTGTCAATCAGATGAACACATGTCAATTTTAGGACTTTTTGTTAAGCTAGATAAATGTATCTATTTTTGCTGAATGACTTTACATTACTGTATACAGTTTCTGTACATGAATCCTACATGTTTCTATTCTTAAAAATTATAAAATTAAGAATAAAGGCAAGAAAATAATAAAATCAAGTGCCATAATTTCTAAAAATCTGTTTTTATGTGTATTTATTGTGTTAATATTATTAATGATTCTTCTGGGAGTGTGTAAGATAAATATATTAAGAAATGGATGCACAAACGTGCTGCACAGGGCACGTTTCACATGCACACCGATAAATGTATACATGCAGTATATATTCATAATTTGTTATGTTACTAGCAAATAAGTAACCTGTTTCTCAGATTTCTTATTGAAATTCTATGAGTTGTTACTACTTAAAGTAAAAGAAAATTAAATGGTTAAAGTATTTGTTCTATTGTGAATCACTTAAGTTATTGATTACTTGACATGTATTTTATGAAGTACATATACAGCCCTTAAATTATGCCAAACCCAAGTCTTTTAGTAGTAAACTATAACTAATTTTTGGCATAATTTTGTTTTATTAAAAATTATAAAGTATCTATTATATGCATTTCTTTCACAGTATCAGTTAGTTTTTTTAAGTTTACTTTTGTTCAATAATTGTTTATTCATGATACTACAGATTAGTTGTTTTGAATGGGTGGAAATTATGTGCTTTCCTTGACAAAGTGTGAGTTATTGTTAATTGTTTATTGCATTCATTCTAGCTGGACAAAGACAATCCTTTCAACCATAAAGATATGGATAGTTAGTGTCTGATATAGAAAATTTTAGTGTGTTAAGATATATAACTCATTCATTTGCATATAAAAAAAAAAAATCAGTGACAATCTTGTAAACATGATTTTCAGATTTATAAAATTAATGTTTGCCAACAAATTTTCATGCTTTTACATCTGATAAGTTATTTTTAAAAAATGTACTTGTACAACAAACCAGAATAAAGGAAATGGGGGATGTTAACAAAAGATTGACTCTTCAATCACTATAGTTAGTGGGCTTCCCATTTGTCTCCTTCTGGAATGTTGATAAAGTTGAAGCTCTGTACTTTAAGTATATAAAATGTTTAGAAATAGAAGTTCTGAGGGGAACTGAACATTGATATTTTTACCATAATATTTTTATTTGCACTTTAGTAAAAAAACAAAAGTAATTATGCACTTGGCACTATTTATCCATCTTTCTATATCTATCTAGAAATTTATCAAAATCAGACAAGCATGATTTTGAACTATTTATTCTTAAGAGACTTGATAAAAGTTTGCATAAAGTGTGTTAATAAAGGCAGTCAGCAATAGATAGAAACAACAAAAAAACAGTTATGTTGTTGATGGATATATATATTTAAATGATTTATATGCACATAAACATTAGTTTTTGGCCGTGCTGTTGTTAAGGTCCTGCTACCTGACTAGACCTAAATAGTATGGTGTTCTAGCAGTTTATTTCAGATGTCAGGCTCCTCTTTAAAGTTACACAATCAGAACCATTTTAATGACTTTCCATTGATGACAAGCCACTTTTAATGGGACTAAAAAATTTTGCTTTACATGATCATAATGTTATATTGTTCTGCAAACATTAAATCTATGACTGCTTGAACCTGACAGCTAGTGTTTGTGTTGTGTAAATAAGTAATATTTTATTTCTCTAGCGTTACTTTCATTAACAGTATTGGTTAGAATTTTAGAATATGCAGCTTATTATTATTATTATTCCTTTTATTATTGAGACTGTTTTGCACTGTTAGCTTGTTATATGAACTTAGATTAACCTATATCTCTTAAGCTGGACTAACTTTGTGAGATATAATGCTATTAACAGTGAGGGTAACCAGCTTGTGAAATGATATGTTCCATTCTACATTTTATAAGCAAGCATGTAAGAAAAGTACATTTGATTAGCTATACTCGTTACAAGGTTGGTTTTTAGTTTTGCTCGAAGTAGGAAGCTTGCTCTGATCAGAAGTTAATATATATACATACATACATAAAACATACATTCTGTTCTTTACTCTGGAATCTAAAGATAATATTTGTTTTTTATAAATATATCTAATAAATTATTTTTCCTGACAATGTTTATAGAAATATCCAAAGTCAGAAGCTCCTTACTTCAGAGGAATGGAGCCAAGAAAGAACCATTGGTGTTGCCTCATCCAGAAGGGGAACCCATCACTCTTCAAGAAAAAGGTCTTTGTTCCAGTTAAGGACTACCCTGATGTAAGTATTCACTGAAATGTTATCTGAGTAAATTATACATTATTGATTAAGTTCCAAAATATAAATTGAAAATATAACAAAACTAAAACTCATCTTGCTTATTATGACCTACAAGCAAAATTTTGGTACCTATTTTCACAGTTTGAAAACATTGTTACCAGGTTTTATTTTTCTCAGCTTGTTTCTGAAATACATGTGAGTGGTGGAAGTATGCATTTGTGGGTGTGTTTTTTCTAAAAAGGTTATTTGCCATATAATTTCTTACAATTGTTAGTGTTTTCATTACTACTGTTTAACTACTAGGTGCCAATTCCAGGAGTTGCACCTACAAGTAATAACCACTCGTATGGAGACGAGCTGTCTCGCAGGAGGCAGAAGGTGTTACCATTAGCCTGCATTGTGTCACTGGTATTTTGCTTTTCTTTGCTGTACCGTACCATACTTTGTTTTCCAACAGTGTTGTTCCCTCTGAATGTCAATGAAGACCTTCCATGGTTGCCATTTTCACTTTTCTAGAACCCAGAAGGTCAGTATCTTGCTAGTAGAAGTCTCCAGATTTGCTACATGGGTTTCTTTTGCAAGCTTGTCAGCTTTCTCATTTTGCTTTACTTGTGTATGGCTTTGCACATATATCCAAGTAATGGTCTTACCATGCAGTTGCTTTGCTTTCTGCCATCCATCTTATGATCAACCATTCTGAATTTTTTGAAGTACAGCTTGCAAATCAATCACAAGTATGTTGTTGGTGACACTGTCCATTTGTGTGTTTCACTTACTATTGGTTATGCTTTGATATTCTGTTTTAAACTACATGTTAAGGAAGAACAGTTTTTG